>NW_026294813.1:18765000-18870000 GCF_026119805.1 Tympanuchus pallidicinctus | reverse complement strand
ATTTCACTAGGCTAGCCAGTAGTTGCCAAAGATTGCTATGTTTCATCCAGACAGAAGCATCATCAAAGAGGCAGTCCTAAAGAAAGACTGTTCTCAGATGCTCATGAGGCAATACTGGTTTTCGAAGAACATACTGAGATACATTCTTTATGGTATATCTTTTTGGTACTATGAACAATTCCATTCCAGGAAAAGAAAACCCCTTCCATACAATCATTCCCAATCAGAAATCAATTCAGCATAGGACAACAGTGAATATGATGTACTTTTTCATATAATTTCTGAACTAACATCTGATCAGACTCTGATCAAGATACTTTCTCCCTTCTTTCAACACCTACTTGATTACAGAAAAATCATTGAGGAAGCAATGCCAAAAATCAGTACCATTGCTCAGACTTATTCAAGAATAAGTCTTGAATTTTAAGATGGAGTGTCTGGCTTGATCATTTTTTCATTCTTGACAGTTGTGCTGTACACATCTATTCTCTCCTATAACTGTCCACTCCAGTGTAAGATTCACATGCCACTTTATAGAACTCTCATACTTTGTTATGACTTCTTAGATTTTACCACAGTCTTCTTCGGTAAAATCACCCACTGCCATCACTTTTCTGTCCATTCCCAACTTTTATTTATTTGTTTGTTTGTTTATTTAATTTTTACAGCGCATTCTAGTTTTTTAGTTGGTTTAGCATTTAAAGACCATTCCATTTTCAGATTTTTTTTTTTTAATTTCCTAAATCTCTAAGCACCAATGATTCAGTTTTTGATGGGTGTCCCTGTTTATTGAATTTTCTTTTTACCATTGTCTCTGGTTTTCAGTTCTTTTAAACAACTTCCACTGTATCAAATCCTGATCTTTACAGAAGAAGGAGATATCTCAGATTCCTGAGGTAGCACGCTCCTCTTGTTACAAGGTACAGTGCTCTAAATAGAAGATTATCTAAGTTAATACTTATCCAGTGTTCCAGATCAGAGAAAGATTAGTATCACTCTTGAGAACAGATATCTGTCTTCCCAAAGATGATCAGTGATTCAACACTTTCATAAAATATACTTTAATTCATACGTCATCCTCCAAACATTATTTTCATTGTCATAATAAGTAATTAAAATAAGCAAGAATGGGATAAAAAATCTAGGAATGTTAGAAATCATCTAACAGGGATATCTTTCATAGCTGTTACTAAGATCTGTTTAATCCCAACTAGTCTTTGCTGGAAGCTACTAGTTCTCAGTACGCGCCTATGTACTTACCTGTGTATATATATATGTGAATATATATGTGAATATATATAAAGATAGCCACAGAGAAAATTCCCATTGTGGCAGCTAGCTATATCTTTTCCTTATGCACTTCTCTCCATTCCTTGCCCCTACCGAATAACTCCTGCTGGGGAGATGCGCCAGCCAGGTCCCTTGATGTGTGCTGCCCCAGAGATGGCAGCCAGATGGCCTGACATCTGCAGCAAGAAGAGCTGGCAGGTCGCCCTGAAATCTCCCACTCAAGGGAGCTGTTGTTATGTACCGAAGTCCTTATCCCTAGAAAGACTTCTGTGAATAAAATACATAATACAGAGTAAAATACAATAAATCCTAAAGAAAAGGAAAGCAAAGAGTATTTTGAGGCAGTTTGCCACAGCCTAAGAAGTGACTTTTCCCTGTGGGTGAGATTTGCTGTGGAAGTTCACCAAGTCTGTCAGCATTCAGTACTCAAACATAATACATTCCACAGAGCACACCATGATTTGGAATTTTTATAAGGATCCATTAGAGAAGGCTGTGATATACAGAAATGATAAAACAGAATTTGATCAAGCAAAACACAAAGAATTATACTTTAAATATAATGTACTTCTTTCTATACATATAAGTACATGTTGATATCGACGTACATATTTTGGAAATTTAATTGAGAATTCATTCATAAAATCATAGAAAAAATCAGATAATCTTTAAAATGGAAAAGATCTCTAAAATCATCTAGTCCAATCATCAATCAAACATCACCATGCATACTAAACCATGTCCCTAAGTGCTCTCAATACTACTCAAACTGAGTCCCTATGACCACAGTGTAAGTTGGAGACACAGAGATTGACAGAGTACTGGAAGTCAGTGGAAAGGAAAGAGATAACAATATTACTAATATTAAACATCTCTTAAAATTGCATTTTACCCCTCAAGTCATAAATAATCTTACTGCTTGAAAGACTACCCATGCAAGATTTGAAATGTGGTATTCCCTAATTCATTTATGTCCACCTCTTTTAGTGTTCCATTGAGTCACTGGATGTGAGATCTTTCACATACAGCAATATCCGGGAACATTTCCTTTCCAGAACTTTAAAGAAGTATTTCAGGACTTTTTTTTTTTTTTTTTTTTTTAGTGCTTTCTGACAATTGCCCTTTTTTAAGTAACAGAATTTCAAGAAAGAGTGAGAAAATGTAGGCATTAAAATAATGGCAAGAGAGGATAGAGTACTGTGAAACAGAAAAGAACATATTTTAATATCAGTATGAAGTGACTGTATCTCGAGCCCTTGGGGAGAGTTGCACACTATGTATATACATGCAAAGCTGAAATCTGAAGTCGCAAAGATCTCTTAAATTATATATTTAGATCAAAATGCTCTCAATCTAGAGTTCCCAAAAGGTGAAAAACAAGCTCAAGATTAATTCTATTACAAGACACCTGTTTCTCCTTTTGCTAAACTCAAAACTAAAAAGTAAGCAGTATCTGATGTAATATGAATCAGCAACATAAACCACTCAAAACATCCACAGGTAAAATGCACTGCATGCATATTTGCCTCCTTTTATTTGTCCAAAGTAATATCCACAAGCTCATCAGTGTTTTCTCTCATACACTACTAGGCAATAGGCTCTAGCTATTTTATATAGTTAGTGGTAACATTTCTTGCCCAGAAGGCAGTGACAGACAGAGAGCAAAGAAATGACTTGCACAGTTGTTATGTTTTCCCAGATATCAATCAAATTCCCTCTGACATTGTTTCATTTATGGATTATTGCAAAAACAGTGAAACAATGTGCAATGATAATGTTGTAAAGCTGCAGAAATTAAATTGGTAGGAGTAACCCATTTCTCACTGTGTTCCCAAGCACCTCTCCACTCTGAATCCCCAGCATTGTTTAAACTTCAGTTCTATATAAGAAAGCTAATCAAATGACACTCAGGAAAATTGACTTAGGTTTTCAATTTAGTTTCAGATCTCCATTGTACTTATTTCAAATAGCATTTGTTATTCCCTGCATATTCTTAGGAACATGTCCTGTCAAGAAATGCCATGCAACTTCAAACCATGTTTTTTTTCCCACCTCTATAACTTTTTGTGTATTCCCTTTTTACATTTTATTACAGCATAACATCTGAAAATGAAATAAAGATTATAGGCAACGCTTCAGGACCTGTAGTTCACTGGCTTGCCCTGAATATCAAAACTTGTTGATAGAAGCTTTCTTCTATACAACTGTAAATTGCCAAAATCTCCCCACTGACCATCACTGTAATTATTTCTGTTTGGAAATGAAAGATTTGATCAGCAGAGTGATTTTTCTTCTCTTTATATTCTCCCCTCCCTTTCTTGTCTACCTTTTTCCCTGTACACTTGGTCTGCGCATTTCCTCTTGATGGGGGATTTGAAGATTAAATCTGTATTTATTTACTGCAGTTATCTCTAGAAGTAAAAGAAAACAACAGACAATGGGGGGGGGAACGATAGGGGGGGGGGGAAGGGAGGGGAGGTGGCAGGAGAGAGAGAGGGGGAACAAAAATAAAAAGAGAGAAAAAATGTGAAAGAGAGAGGGTGAGACGGATGGGGAAATAAACTGTATGTCATCTAGCATACAGTTAAACAGGGATTTAGTCTTCTTATAGTATGAAACATATACATCTATGAAATGCAGGATTACCCACCCTGTTTGTATAAAGCATCTGGGGACTTTGGTAGGACATCTAGAGATTTAAAACACATTCTAACTGTATATCTACAACTACTGATTGAATACATATATCCATATCTGAAGAACAGACAAAATTCATTGGCAATATAAGGCAAGTGTGAGAAGTAAATTACAATTCAAATCCAAATATATCCAAAAAGACAAGATCAGTAAAGTTAACTTCAAGACATGAAGTAGATTTCACATGGAAGGTACACACAAGTATATTCAAAGGGTTTTGTGTAGGAAGTAGCTTCATCTCCAAGGTCAACAACACAATGGCACTAAATGAGAGTAATTTGTTTGTGTCATAGGAAAGGGACAGGAAGAAAACTAAGTTTGCTATTGTTTTATTTTCCTTTAGACTTTAGACTGAGACTTGGGTGCTGTGCTACCTCCATTTCTAAGACTGTTATTGATTTTTTAAGAGGGAGAGAAGGGCTGACATCTCCCAGGACCTTGATTTTCTCTGGAGTAAATGGAAACAATGACACTTGCTTTTCATCATCACTTCTTTAAGGGACATTTGCCTCAGCCATGAGATACATTGTAAGAAGCAAATCAACACCACTGGAATTTCATCCACGTGAAAGGAATGATCCTATGTAGAGAAGAAATTTGGAATATTAAATCCAAAGTAACAATGACAAAAGAACATTCAGGTTGTGGGCTAACTAGAATAGCTAAGATACTTTTAATGAAACACCATGCTGCTAGATCTGTCTGGCTTCTGAATTTAGAATTGTCTACTGTCTTGATAGATCCGTTCAGGTGTTTCTATTTCACTGTGTTGCTTAGAGATCTGTCAAATTTTAATAACCATCTGGAAAAGTATAGTGAGGGAGTTGCTGCTTGCAGAGTTGGTGTGTATATACTATTTTGCTTGGCTGTGGATTTTCTAATCTATATGTATATTGCTTAAATTGAGCTGCTGAAGTATTAGATAAGTCTGTTGTTGTGGAGGCTTTTTTTTTTTTAATAGAAATGCACTAGATTATTTCTGGCAAACTTGAGGAGTCTGATTCATGAACAATATTTTTTACTGCTATTACATATATATCTGTCTACCTATCTATTTCTCTTGAAATAATGTAGATTTTTTCTTTATTCTTTAAAACATCAAATGACAATAAAATTAAAAAAAAAAATCAAACAAAATAATGGAATAAATATTGGAACACTTGGATAATTTTTTTCTTCCAACAATAATATATGTATTAAAAAGATGCGTAAATATCTATAAATTTATATACTATCAATTCATTTGTGAAACATTTCTTCATTATATAAGGTAGTTCATGTCCATAATATGCACATACACATTTTAGATAAATACATTTAAATGAGGATTTATAATACACCTATCAGAAATAAATGTGACTTCTTCAATGTGAAAAAAAAAAAAAAAAACACAAAAAAAACCACAAGAAAAATCTTCTACAGATGTAACATCATTACATAAGTTATAAGCCTGTACTTACAACTTCCCAGTACAAACAGGGAAGATTGGGAAGATTATATCTTTTCAATCTGAAGAGGATTATGATCTCTTTTTTTTTTTTTTTTTTTTTTTCTTTTTTCCTCTAGTATTGTTAGTTAAAGAAAATTTTTAACGTGATCTGATCATAAAGTTTTATGCATACATGTTGTATAGGAACTGCTGAGTCACAGCCCAAACCTTCGATTGATCACCTGAGGTGAGCAATGAGTCAGCCAGAGGAGCACAGGCGAAGGCAATTCACCTGTGCTGCCAGAAGGGGTGGAGCCAGGCTCCACCCTCCTAGATCTATTTAAGAGCTGACTACCAGTGGGGAAGGATCTCATCTGGAGATCTGCTCTGGTGATGTTTTGTAAGTGAGCCCAGGATAGGGATAAGCTTTCTGTCTATTCTCTTTTTGTTATCAATCTGCTTTGCTTATCTCTCTCTTTTTTTTTCATAATTATAACATCTTAATATTCATTGATTATACACGTATTGAATTAGAAACACTTTATGTGTGATCAGGAAGAGGGAAACATGAATATTTTCTATGCACTGACATATCAGCATTTCTATAGGAAACTCTATTACATATCATTAGTTCCTGTAGAAACAGTGACTCTCCGTGCTGGAAAAATGAAATTTTAAGGTAATTTGTTAAGCAGTTAACCTGTACAATCATCCCAACTGTTCATGGGAAGGAAAAATAAGTTACGGGGTGGGCAGTATAAATACTGTGCTTAATAAAGCTATCAATTTTTAAAGTGAACCCTTAATATTTCTTCTATAATTATAGCCTTCCATGATTTTAAAATACATCAAAGTAGTTTTCTCTGAGATCTATTTCTTCAAATTACTTTAAAAGATGACACAACAGACACCTTAAAAAACTCACTAAATTCATCACATTCAAAATTTTGGCCTCAAGAATTCAAATATCTTTGTGACCAAAATACGCTGTATGTTCTTGTTTGTCTATTTGTTGTTTTCCTTGATTCTAACAAAGATTATTTGTTCCAGGATTTCACCTTGAAACTATTGAATTCAAAATGTCCTTTTTTGAAAATGAAACGTTTGTTTTTCCCACTCTTTGCTACCACTTTCAACACTGACTACTACTGAGACCAGGCTGAAGGGGGCTTAGAGCAGCCTGATCCAGAGGGAGGTATCCTTGTCTATAACAGGGATGTTGGAATTGAATGATCTTAAACGTCACTTCCAACCCAAAGCATTCTACGCTTCTATGTTTCTACATCAGAAAGCTCCTTATGGATCCTGCTGTGAAATACAACCAACATGAGAACAGAATATATAGTGGCACAGAAATATGTGTATAAATGGCTAGAGATAAGTTAATATCCTCCAATTTTCATGGTTTTAGGGTAAGTAAATGTCAAATTGCAAAAATTTCTTTTTTTTTTCTTTTCTTTTTTCAATTCTCCTGAGAGCAGAAGCTCCATTTCAAAAAAATTATCCGAAGAATTATGAAAGCCAGAATGAAGAAAGACCTCTCTTTAGAATTGTGGTGATCAATCTATTTTTTTTTTTTTTTTTTTTTTTTTTTCAAAAAGATCAGAATCCTTCCTGGATTTTCCTTTAGTACTCGCAAACTTCATGAACGTTTGTAGCACTATTTCATTTATGTATTTTTCTTTTTTTTTGTTGTTTCTTTGTACTTTCACTTTTATTCTGTACTTTTTTTTTTTAATAGATACAAACTTTTTTTGTTAAGATAAACCTAAATGAGAGTGAAGCCTTATGGTCAATATGTGTCTAGGCAGGGTCATCCAAGTAATGAAACAGGCATCCTGGTTCTACCATTTTTCCCTCACTCTTTCACCATGTCTCATATATTAGCACAAGTAATGATGCAAGTGCTCAATAAAAATAGATCAACCTGTTGATCCGACAGAATAGTGATCTGTTTTTCTAAGGGGCTGGTTTACATTTAGATCAATTCAAAAGGAATCATAGGGATTCCATGATAGCATTACTGAAGTTGAAGAGAATAAGAGAAAGTTTGTCATGTCTTCAATTCATCAGTAACACAAATACAGATGAGCTTAGACTAGCTTTGAAATGTCTTCTCATTTTCATTTTCTTCTTTTCTGTATTTAAGATCAGTAAAGGAGTATTGATGTGGCTAATTTTATCTCTTGCTGAAGTTTCTACTTTCCTTCACATTAAGATAACTTGTTCTTTTAATTTTGCTAGTTAGAAAAAAATACTACCCATCTAATACTTCTCGTTCATGACATCTTGTCGACCACTTCTCCAAATTTATTGAAATTTACCTTTCTGAAGACACATTTATGAATTCTTTTTTTTCAATTCCGTCTTCTTGAATATCATGAACTCTCTCATTCTGTGTTGTAATTCATCTTGTAGATTACTAATTGATTCCTTCTTTAGTATGAAAAGGTTCATTGAAGAGCCTCTGAATTGAAATGAATTACTCTCAGCATGATGGGGGGATGGTGGAAGTTTCGTTCCTCCAGCAAATGCTCGTTTTTAAGTGTGTCCGCTCCTTTTATGAGAGCTTATTATAAAAACAAATTGAGTCTAAACTTATTTTCCATTAAATTGTTCTTAATTTGCATGTGCATAGCTGAACAAACCATCCAGGACTTCTTTTATATTTAGAAGGATACATTAAGATCAAAACACCTCTTGAGAGACTACTGGTCTTTCTTGTGGTACCTATTTCTATATTAGACTCTAAGATTGGACAACTCAAATGTTTACTTTTTAGATGTCTATGAATGAATTAAATAAACCCTATTCATATTGAAACAAAGAATTTTAAAACATTAGTAAAAATCAGTTCAAAATATTAAATCTCAATTTATTCCTTTATGGATTTCACTGAAAACTGGTTTAATAAACAATAAAAATATTCTCTTAAATCCTACTTTAAGGAGCAAACATAAAGAAGCTGCAGGTTAAGCACATTTCCTTCTTAATCACAAAATCATAAAATGATTAGAAGGCACTTAAATGATCATCTAGTTCCAACTCCTCTGTTGTGGGCAGGAGTTCCACCCCTAGATCAAAGTGCCCACAGCCCCATACAACCTGGCCTTGAATGCCTTCAAGCATGGCGCATTCAGAACTTTCTCCAGGCAACCTGTTCTGGAACCTCAACACAGTCTGAGTAAAGAATTTCTTCCTGAAATCTATCTGTCTTAAAATTTCCCTTATTTTAGTTTCAAGTCATTCCCCCTTGTACCCTTGTTATCAGACTGTGTAAAAAGTCAGTCTCCCTCTTGCTTGTAAGCACTGTTCAGGTACTGGAAAGCTGCAACAAGATCACCTTTCTTGGAGAAGAGCTTTCTCTTCTTCAAGCTGAACAAGTCTAAATCCCTCAATCTTCATAGGAAAGGTGCTCCAGATTTTTTATTATCTTCATGGCCTCCTTTGGACCCACTCCAACATCTCCACATTTTTGTTGTGCTGGAAGCCCCAGGACTTGATGCAGTGCTCCAGAGAATTTTCCAAGGGGACAGTAGAGGGAAATGATCATCTCCCTTGCCCTGCTAGCAATCCCTCTTGTGATGCAGTCCAGGATACCGTTGGACCTCCAGGATGCAAGAACAATCTGCTGGCTCATGGCGAGCTTTATTTTTCCACCAGTTCCTCCAAGTCTTTCTCTGCAGCGCTGCTCTCAATGAGGCCTTCTCCCAGTCTATGCAAGCATCTGGGATTGTTCTGACCTAAGCACGGCACTTACACTTGTTCTTGTTGAACTTCACTAAGTTCTCATGGGCTTACTTTTCAAGCTTCTCCATGTTTCTGTGGATGGCATTCCTTCCTTTTTATTAAATCAACTGTATTATTCAACTTGGTACCATCAGCAAACTTGCTGAAGGCACAATCAATCCTGCTGTCCAGGCTTCTGATAAAGATGTTGAAGAGCACCATTCCCAAGACTGACCCTTGGGAGACAACCTGTTGATCACAACACTATGACTGTAACCATGCAACCAATTCTTTATTCACTGAATCTTCCAGCCTACAGATAAGGATATGGTACAAGAACACATGAAACACCTTGCTTATGTCCAGGTAGCTGACATCAGTTGCCTTGAAAGTGTATCTTGAAAGTGTGTTCCCTGAGATGATCTAATGTATAATGATAATCTTCCTTAATCCATCAAAAATATGATGCTGAAATGACACTTAAGTGATGCATTTTAAATGTAATTTAATATAAAATCTGCAGTAATTTCTCTCAATTTTATATCATTAAAATACAATCAATATACAGTGGTTACTGATTAGTCCATGGAAATGAACTTTTTTCCTCCTGTTTCCTCTTCCTTTTTTCTAAGACAGACAAGCAGAAATTAATTCTCTTCACACTTAATTTCTTTCTTTGATGTTACTTAAAAGTTATGTTCACTTACTATAACATATAGTTCACTTTGTCTTTCAACATTGCTTTTAGAAAGCCAGTACATTTTTTTGCCAGCATTCTGTACACAGCATGTCTGTAAAAGACTGCATTTTCAGTGGTTACTGTACAATCATAGTACTACTATTGTCCATCATGTATGTGAAATCTCTGAACGATAGACCCTTCGATCATATATTAGTCAACTCAAATGGAATTTCAGAATTGTATACCATCTGAGAACCTTCATGCTCACTTTTTCATTGGGAGTCATTTAGAAATATTCCAGTTAGTAAAAACACAAGTTTTTGTTTGTTTGTTTTTAGGATAAAAAGACAAAACATTGAATAAGGTATTTTTGAACAGCCCATACTGGATCTGAAATCTGTCATTTAAAAATCAAGACTTCAGAGCCCTTTGTAAATACTGACAATCCGGATCTCTCTTGGCAAAATATGTAACTTCTGATTCTCAATTTACCTTTCTGCAGTCTAGGCATAAAGCTTTGTCTCAAAGCCCTTGCAAGGCTTAATTAGTGAATGCCTGTTTTACAGCTAGTTGAGAACCTCACATAAAAGGTTCTATAGAAGTATTATTTTTCAAGAAAACTGATTTTCTTTTCTGTCAGAAAAAAAAAAAAAAAAAAGAAAAGAGAAAAGAAAAGAAAAAAGAGTAGAAAAAACCCCAAGACTTTGTGCAGACTTAATTGGTTTTTTTAAATTTATAAAGAGGATTAAGAAAGCTGAGCCTATCTAAGTCTCCCTACTGGTAAATAAAAAGAAAAAGAAATAAAGACTAAAAGCAAAGAGAGGATTTGTAATAAATAAATAAATATACCCACAGGATGATACAAAAGTAACAGTTAAATCTGGCACTTTATTTGTACCCCTTTGTGTATATTACACTCAAATCTAAAAAAAATGTAAAAAATTATGTGACACTAAGTTCATCCAACACCCATGAAAATTGGTATCAGTGTAATGAAGAGAGATCACTTTTTAAACATGGAAAAAATCTATAGTTTCAGCCACTGAACAGAACCACTCAATATAGCTATTGAAGAATTCATACAGGAATTAATTTGTTTTACTATAGTCAGCTATATTTTCTAATTTTACAAGCTTCAGAAATTTTGTTTAAAGCATGAAAAAGAAAACATAATTCACTACTAAAAATTCTGTTTGGTGACAGTGATTTTGATTTTTCATGTGGTTCATTATGTCTCCTCACACTATTTAGTCAGAGTTATTATTTTTGAATTTTTATTCCACATTTCATCAAATAATCATCCTTAATTCTCTTGTAGATGAATAAATTAAATGTCTGTGATGTCATTTTGGATCTAAGGATCTTCAAGGTCCTTTCCAAACAAAACAAAACCATTGTAGGATTCTAAAATTTTATGATTCTATGATTCTGTGATTTTGGTCTCCATGTGGTTCGTATCCTTGATAACTCTCAGCAATAGAGATGTTTTGCAATGTTGGCACGTTGACCTGCCATCCTCAGTCCCACTGAGAGACTGGGAGAAGTTCAGAACTAAGCAACTTTAAATTTGAACTATGGCAGGCATAGAATGAGCTGAGTACAACGATCTGGAGCCTCAGAAATATATTTTATATGAGCAAGAGATAAAGTTTGTTGTTGCATTAGAGAGAGCCATGCGGTAAGTCTTAGCAGTCCATGACAGGCAACTAAAAAGACCAAGTATACTGTCAATAAGCTTCAAACAACTGTTTGGTGTTTCAGTACAAAACAGTAGAGGACTGCTAGTCTGAAAAAGCTGGAAATTTTTTAGCCAGCCTATCAACAGCTTACTGGTATGAGAACATTAAGGGTTAAGCAACAAGGAAAATTCCCTATTGTCAAGGAGAGTGTATGCCCCAGGAAGGATCATACCAGGCAAAGAGTAATTCTTGGAAATAGAGGGATTAAGTAATTTAATTTATTCTAAAACCAGAGCTCCTAGAGTCATGGAATTTTTAACTACCTGTGACATCAACAAAATAAGTGTCAGAACTCCGGAAGTTAGTTCTGGTCTTGCTTCCTTTTTAGGACTCATTTTGAATCCTGCATAGGTGCAATGATACTTCTGAGCATATTAAGAGTTAGCAAGAGAATGTTTACGTAGTTTTAGGCTAATGGATTAACTTTCAATGTATTTCATGAACATGGACACATTTTACATAGATAAACTAGAGAGGGCTGACATATTCTTAATATTTTTGTTATGAAAATATCAATTAGGAAATGTTTTCCTTTCTCTTTCTGTTGTCCTAGGAAGAATGAGAATTTATACAGAACAATGCTGTATTCACACAAAACTATGATGGCTTAATGAGTCTTTTCATCTCTGTTCCCTATTTTTGCGTGCATTTTACTTAATGCACATAAAGTAGCAAACTGAAAGGCAGAGGCATGAGCAGTGGTATCAATGAATCTCATGTGATGAAACAGATTTATGACCTTGTTGCCAATTTTTGTTTATATTCCATCAACAATTTTCTTTATTGAAAATCTGCAGCTTGTGCGAGGAAAATTCTTATGTGTATATGATTTGCAAAATGATCATCTTTTGAAGAAAATTCTCAGCTTTGTCCACCCTGTACATGTCTTGGGAGCATCATGACAGAGATTTTAATAAACAGTTCAGTGCGTTTAGTTATTAAATTCATCTGTATCCAAAAACTGAAAGCTAAAATATACCAGACGGTGGCAGAAAGGAAACCACATAGCTAGAGTGGAGAAAGAGCAATTCTGATTGTATTTATATGGATTCCACATTAAAGAACCCAGTGGAGCCGAATTTTTCCCTGTGGGGCTTAAAAGTTTGATTTTCTTTTTTCCTTCATACAAGAAATTATGGTGATTGCAAACCCTAAAGCACTAAAGTTATTCATAATAGAAGCTGTAAATATATACAGAAGAAAATAGACATTTTCCTTGGTTTATAGCTCCAAAGGATTAAAGTAGGATTAAAAAGAGAAGAAAATAGATTTCAGAGCTGTTTTCTAACAGCGACATGTCGTGGGTTTTTTTGTTTGTTTGCTTTTGTTTTTGTCCCCCAGGGAGGAAGAGTGTAACAAAGCAAAAACAAAAGCAAAAACAATAACAGACAAATAAATTAGTAAATAAATAATTAGTAAAAAAATTAAGGTAATGGTTTGCTCGCATGCATATGTACATCCATATATATCTATATTTATACAAATAAGGTTTGCATTTACAAAGAATTTTTTTTCTTAAGGAACACAAACCTCTAATTAAATAAAGTATTTTGCACCCACAGTACAACCAAATAATGTTTGCAATATCACTTTTCCAATTTAATTTAAATAGCATGCTAAAGTAAACAGAGCTGAAAATAAATTGCTAAGGTACTCTTGGCGGGTGTTAAAAAAAAAAAAAAAAAAAAAAAAAAAAAAAGGAGGAATGCACTGTGGTAAATTCTTAGGATCAAGAAATGGCCTACATTACTTCTTGTATATAGAGAACACAGAGAAACTGAAAATGTAAAATGTTTTACAAACATCCCCTTTTATAAAGCAGCATTTAAAAGGTATGCAGTGTTATGTGCAGAATACAAATTCTAACCACAGTGAAGCTGCCTTGCATTACTTCAAGAGTTGGTCAGGTCTGAAAAAGCAAGAGGCCCAACAGTACCTAAAGACAACTTAATCTCTCTTTTTATTTCTATAGTTAAGGTATATTGACCCAAAATTCACTGAAGCTAGCAGGAATCTTCTCATTTACAGGAAGAGAACAATAGGGAAAAGGGGCTTTCAACTCAGCTGATAATTATGATGCTTGAGAGCATGCAACATACCAAGAAAGTGATGAGGAGCTGGAACAAGCTGCCCTGAGAGGTTGTGGATGCACTGTCCCTGCAGGTGTTCAAGGACAAGTTGAAGCAGCCTGGTCTAGTATTAGATATGGAGGTTGGCAGCCCTGCCTGTGACAGGGGTTTGGAGCTTGATAGTCCTTGAGGTCTCTTCCAACCCAAGCCTTCTATAATTCTGTGATTCTGTGATATGATTCTATGATCTTGGGGGTGGTACTTGATACCAAGCCATGTGAGCCTGATGTCCCCCCAAACTGCAACCCCCACCTCCAAACCTCCCCATTTCATGGCTGAGAAATCCTCTTGGATTCTCAGCAGCCATCAAAGTCTGGTAAAGGTTCACTCCACACCTTCATTACAGAGCAACTCTCAAGGAAATCTTTTGTAGTTAGCTACGTTTTTGAGAGGAGTAAATTAAATACAGAGTCTACTGACAGTACTCACTGAAGTATGCCTGCTATTGAGCACTCAATGGTGTACTTAATATGGCTGTGAACATTGTCATTATTTAGTATGCCCAAATGGAGTGGCATGGTTGAGGAATTATTCACAGCTTTGCTGAGGGCATTATGCAGAGAGCAGAACCAGCAGAAAAATCATCCACATTCTGCACTGCCTCTGCATGGCTCCATCAGATGCAACTCTACAAAGGATTGTAAATTGCAGCCCATAAGGTGAAGGGAAAATTCAGAGTGCATTTCATATGAGAATTGATAGTATTCCAGTGTTCTGCAAAACATTAGATGAAGCACTGATGAGATGAAGCAGACATAGGAAACCTAGGAAGAAAGCTGTTCTGATGAACTCCAGTGTTGTGTAAAATCTGACCAAACAGGACCCTGAGGAAAAGGGAAAGAGTGGTTTAATATATCTATTGGATTTACAGAGAGACTGTGATAAAGCTTCAATTATTAACATTCTGACAGTCTCCCCATTTTACTCCCCCCAGAAAAATCTTTTTGACTATGCTGCAAACAAGACTTTCATCTCTAAATAGATGCTGAATATGAAAAGGCAGGTAAATGCTTCTATTTGAGGATTTCTCAGATGAGAAGTAGGTAAATTTCACATATTTAAATTTAACACAGAAGAACCTCTGAGGATTTTTCTACATTTCTAGAGGAGATAATAAATGACCGAATCTCCTCATTGAGCCTTGACTTATTCAGGAGCAAAAATGTACTCTTTAAGGTTTTTGAGAAGCTTGACTTTTAGCACAAGCTGAATTTTGTGGAGTATTTCTCTCGAGGTCATACTAGCACTCCAAGCAAGCTTCCCATTTTCCCTTCCTCATACTAATCCCAGGCATGGGGTCTTTTAAACTGGGAGATATGACAGAGGCCATTATATAGCCAATATGCTGACTCTCTTTGCCTTCTGAAATCCCGTTTTGTGCATAGCAGGGAGGATATTCCACAGTGGCCAGTTCCATGGGCTATAAGGCTGCTTTTCGCTGCCGCAGCACTATAAAAGAGCCATGGTGTAGCAAAGAATTGTGCCTTACAAATGTCTGTGCCACTGGGATGCATCCCTTTGGAGGGATTAAAATGCCTAAAATGAGGGATGTGATGTAACAAGCAGAGCAAATAGAAAGACAAGTAATATAAAAAGGAGAAAGGGGAGGAAGTGATTTTGAAAAGCACTAATAAAATATATGTCACCCTGCTGATTGCTTTTTCTTTACTTTTTTTTTTTTTTAGCTTAAAATGCTTCCCTCTCACAAATGTCTGTCTTTCCAGCAAGTGAATTGTACCGAAAATGTCTGTTAGTAGCTTGTTAAAAAGGTGAAGTTTTAAAGACATTGCATTCTATTACAAATTTGAAGTGATGAAATATAAACGTAAATATTTTTGCCAGTCTAGTCTGCCCTTTACAGTCATGCTTTCCTCTGGAGAGACAAAATCTGCTGGCTCTGGATTGGATCCATTTGCATTTGCCAACAGATTCTCTCTGATGAATCTTCAAGTGATTTAGTCAGGCTGGACAGGCAAAATGTCCATCTGTACCATCCCTGATGGATGTAGCAAAGTTTGGAATGCATTCATACATTCATAGTACTGGGACAACAATCAAGGGAACAGAGAGGGTAAAGTGAAAATGTTGATCTTCTTCTTCTTCTTTTTTTTTTTTTTAATTATTTTATTTCTATTTCACTTTGATTTAATTTAATAAGTTGTTAATATAGGTTGAATCTTCTTTACATTTCTCTGCATGGATACAGTACAATTCTTTCCAAAATCCCAACAGACAGGATACTTAGGGGAATTTTTTTCAAAGTAAAGGCAAGTGCAAGATCTAATCGATTGGTTTCTGTTGATCTTTCTGAAAGTCCTGTAGCTAAAACACTGTATGCTGCTTTGAAAATATACCCCCAAATGTCACAAATCTGGTAGGCAGGCAGCTGCAGGAGATAAAAAAGGTATGTTTCTGTCTGTCTAATTTCAGGAAGGTTACTTTAATCTCATCAAATGACACTCTGTTTCTGTCCATAGCATTTCTATCAAACTAATGTTTACCAATTTCCTACAGCTTTGAAGTCTGCTTTTACTTTTAATTTATGTACTTTACAGAGATGTTTTGTATTTGTTTTATTTTTTCTTTGAATGTGTATAGCATTTGTTTTTTCACCAGGAGCTTATTCCAAGCCAAATCAGAATTCTCCAACTGAATGGTTCAAAGAACCTTCTTTTTAAGATTATATAAAGTACAAAGAAAGGCTTATTCAGAGAATGACGTTATAGTCTGAAACAATCTGGACTTTATTTGACCCTTGTTGTGCACTGACACTCAGCATGACCTATAAAACCATCTATAAGACTTTTCTTCTGTATGGGAATTGGAAGAGATACAGAGCTCCTGCAGAGGTGGTGTAAAAAGTCAAAGAAGGACAGGAAGTTATTCCATCTTGGCTCAAATTAGTCATGTGTTCCTGTCTAGAATGAGAAACAAATCAGAAGGACAGTTATAATATACATGTTATACAGTGAACTGCTTGAAACAAATTCTGAATACTCTTAATGACTTAGACTGAAGAAGCCCCGAGACAGAGTCTTCTGCCTGTGGTAGGTCTTTTACTCTCTGTTTCAGGTTGGTCATTGTCATGCTGCCTCTTAGAAACAGCTAAGGTCAGCTTTAACATGTTCTACAGTAAAATACATCAGGGGTCACCTTCCAAGTAACTGAATGAATGAAATTTTCAATTAGTTTAATAAAACCACTTTGTCTTTGATGTTTCCAGAAGTATTCACTGAGAAAGAGTAAAAAGGAAGAACTGATTTAGTGCCAAAAGTACTGACTCTATATAATCCAAATCTTCCTTTCTCTTCGGACAAACATAGTCTTTCTCCCATTATAGCACTATTTATTATAACTGATTCATATGTTGGATCTGAACCATCGCTTCTTATTCAGGGAAGGATCCTGCTGAGTTCAAAGACTTCTAGAAATTCAACATGAGGTGTTTAGGGGTGTCTTTTCAAAGTAGCGTATCGGTTTAGTCACATAGTTCCTGCTAACATCAAGGGAAGTTGGTTGGTTAAATCCCCATGCAAACTGCCTTTGAAAAAATTACCCCTAAAGCATCCCGTCTGCTGAGGTTTGAAAAGAGACTTCAATCAATATATTTGTTAAATGAAATGCAAAGAAGATCCATTTTTTTGGTATCCTGGATACTGTTGCTTAATAAAGAATGTAACAGAGTGATGGTTAAAACATAAGGGTTCTTATTCTGTTCGAATTAGTCTTCAGATGTTAGTCTGAAATATTCACATATCTCAATTCAAAAACTGGATACAATTTTTTTTTTTTTTTTTTTTTTTTTGAAGCACCTTTGCCATTTGACTGCTTGCTTAGACTATGCCTCTAATCAAAATACATACATATATACATATATGCCAGTATGTGCAACTGTGTGCAATTTATCTAAGAATTTCAAATCCTGAATCAAAACCTCATGTTTTTAGTAAGATTGGCTGATCTTAAATTAGATATTTAGGAGCTTATTTTCTCATTTAAATTAGGATTGTATTTAATGAAGACAGGCACTTCCAACAACAACCCCCCAACACGTATTATAAAATATAATTTAGAATACTTCAGGTTATCATAAAGTGAACAGCTAGATTTTCTGAGATGCATCACAATCTAAGCTCTCTTCACGTTATTGCTCATATTCCCACTGATTATAAAAGGAATCTGATCTAACATGTTGACAGTTTCAATTTCAATGTTTAAATCCAAATAATATTTATTTTCCTATGTGAGTTATTGTGTTAGAAACTCACTTGAGTGAAATGAGAGTTCAGCTTATTTTGAATCATATGTTTCCTATGTATGAATCTGTGTCTTAGACTGCTTGGAAATATAAGATCAAAGAATCACACGACTTCCTGATAAAACAAAGCAATTCTGTCAGGTCTCATCAATCATCATAAGCTACAGAGATTTAAAAATTAACTTGTATTCTAATGTGAAAAAATATGAGATAGCTGAAAAACAGTTGAACATCATAGCTATTAATTTTATGTCCTTTGAGGTTATTTTCTAGTATTAAACTAGTTCTCTTTCCAAAGTAGAGTTATTGGGCTCAATGACATGAAATTCAGGATTCTGAAGGAATAGTCTGATGTGGTTGCCAAGTAACTCTTCATCATATTCAAAACAATATGTCTGTAAGGTGAAGTCCCAGGTGAAAAAGGTGGAAAAAAGGAAATATCCCTCTCATTTTTAAGAAGTGTGGAAAGGAAGACCCAGGAAACTACAGGCTGGTGATCCTAATATTTGTGCCTGGGAAGATATTGGAACTGACCTTCCTGGAAGCTATGTTAAGGAACATGTGAAATGAGGAATTTTGAGATAATCATGGCTTCACTAAGGCAGATCGTACCTGATTAATCTTATGGCTTTCTGTGCTAGATTGATAACATCAGTGGACCAAAGAAGAACAACTGATGTTGTCTACCTGGAATTCTGCATAGCCTTTGGTATGGTCCCACATCACATTCTAGTCTTGAAATTAGAAAGATATGGATTTAGAGAGTTGACTATTCAGAGAATAAGAAAATGATTGGGTTGTCACAGTCAGAATGTTGTCTATGTCATGAATTTGGTCACACCTCCCTCTGTTCAGAAGTGGGACATGACAATGGCAAGCCTGCCCACTGCAAGAGAATTGAACCTAGGTGACCTTGAAGGTCTCTTCCAACCAGGCCTTTCTTTGTTTCTGTCATTCTGTGAAAAAGTAAAAATATGACTATGATAGATTTTGTATCATCACTGAACTCCAAAAAGGATATATATATATATATATATATATATATATATATATATATATATATATTATCTTCCATTTTAAAAGAGAAATTAGTGATTTCTCCCATCCTCTGCTAGTTAGTGTTCATGTGTGAAATCACTTCAGATATTTTGTGTCAATTTTGCTCACGGTTTACTAATTTTGGAGGAGGCTCACTATAACTACCTCAAGGGAGGTTGTAAAGAGCAGGGGGTTGTCCTCTCATGAAACTAGTGATAGGACTACAGGGAATGGCCTCAAGTTACATCAGGGGATATTCAGGCTGGATGTTAGGAAATTCTACTTTCCTGAAAGAGTGGTCAAGTTCTGAAATGTGCTGCCAGGGAGGTGGTGGAGTCGCCAACCTCTGAGGTGTTCAAGTAACATTTAGATATTGTGTTGAGTGACATGATTTAGAGAGAACTATTGGTGATAGGTGGACAGTTGGACTGGATGATCTTGTAGGTCTTTTCCAACCTTAGTGTTTCTATGATTCTATGATCATATTCATGAGGTAGTTCATCTGGTGACTCATAACAATTTTACCTGCTCCCTTGCTGAGTAATATTTTCTAGCACAAGGATATCCAACCTTTTGGCTTGTCTAGGGTTGTATATATATGGGTCAGACACCATTTTGTCAGACTCTCTCTCTGCTGCCATCTGCCACGCAGCAACAAAATGTAACAGAATATTGGTGGGAAGTTCTGCCTCTACTGCCATATCATCAACATATGCCTCTAATGTTGTAGTCCATTATAAATCAATAGGAGCTACTATTTTTGAATAGCTCTTGTAGATAAACAGATAGACAAACATAGAGATTTGACTGAAACTTTTGTCCCAAGGTCTAAATCTAGGAGACAAAAACTTTTGAAAAGGATATTTTTTTAAACAGCAATCTCATATTCATAGAAAATCCTGGGCGTCATGTAAATGATAACAAAAAGACAACAGAAAAATAGAATAATAAGGAAAAAGATAAAAATCATAATAATAAAGAATTGATAGAATAAATTGAATAAATAAAACATTAAATAGAATTTATTTATTTATATACTTAAAACAATAAGTAAAATATTAAATACAACTGAATAAATAGAAATAGAAAAGAGGAAAAAAAGGAAAGAGAGATAAAATTACCCAAGATATATTTTTCCAAATCTTCTTGATATCTAATTATAGTCATTTTGCCAGTATAATTCTCTACCAAGCAGTCTATTTAGCTACATGGAAGGAAACTCAGACTGTCCATAGCAACAGAGATGCTACAAGACCAGACCCCTTAAGTTACTTCTATCAGTCATTATTAACAATTATTCAAAATGTTACAACTTTTAAGGTAAACTGGATGATTTCTTTTGTTGTTTCTTCACTTATTGCCCTGTTCAGGGCAGAGTGTAAAGTAAGCTGGTATAATCTCTTATGACCATTGCAGACAAAAAGCTGTGCACTTAAAAAAGCAACCCAACAAAGGTAGGAAGGCAAAACATGTGAGTAGGTAGAAAGTAGAAACATCTGTTGTATTTTCAGAGTTTGTTACTTTTTTTTTTTTTCTTGGTCTTTCCCTCATACCTTTTCTCATTTCCTTTTCTGCTTTTGGGAGATGCAAGTTGCTTGACAAATGTGTGAAATCACATAAATTTGTCCATAGGTGCTCATATGCCTATGTATGCCAGTGCATTCTACATACAGAGGAGACTTCTTAAAATAGTGTGGCAACTTGTTCATTAAGCTAAGAAGACTAACAGGCTTTAAAAATAAAAATTAATTGTAAATCTGACATTCTTACTGGAGAACTTTGAAGCACTCTGTCAGCCTGAAGTGGAAGCCTGGACTGGAGACCATGGGACATGACCTCACAGCAAAGCCTACAAGATTTTGGTACTGTTCTGCATTAATTTCATTGGCAGAGTTCACCATTCCTAGTCTGTGTTCTGCTCCTCCGCTGCACTCATTCATCTCTTCCCCATTCCCTTACCTAGATTTTCATAGTTTTTTTCTTTTTCCTCTCCTGGGTCTCTTCCTAGGATGGAGACCTGTGCAATATCATTTTCCACATAATGAAATCTAGACTGACATCAATGTAAGTGTAATTTTATAGTGAGGAATGGGCCTAGCTGATCGTTTCTACCTGCTGTGTATTGATGATAGACATTGGGATGTCACCATCTGTGTAATGAAATTTCACCTCCAAAATGGTTCAGATTATCAAACATTCTTCCAAGCTGTCTCGCAGAAATTTATTTATTTATTTACTTAATAAGGATGGTAAAGTTGCTCATCTCTGGGAAGCAGAAGAGTGAGAAGGGGGAATAAGAGAACAAGGAGGAGAGTGGAGGTTGAACAACAAGCATGAGCAGTAAAAATAATAATAATAAAAAAATTATCATGGCAGGGAAGAAAATGAGATTGTGCCACCTTTACATTCATTGTGTTGTCCACAGGCTGCTATTCCCCTATCTCTGTTTACAAGAGATAGTAAGATGCCAAAGCTATATACTAAGCTGAATATAGGCATTTTAAAGCAGCAAATGAGGATTCTGAAATTTTTATGGGAATAGCGTGCCTTTGCTCTCTTCATACACAACTTCCCCTGGCATAAGTAAAAACATGTTAGAGTAAAATCTGCCATAAAATGAACATTTTCTTCATTCTAAATGTCTGATGCTGTGATCAGAGAGCTGAGTGACTCACATTAAGGGGAATCAGAGACATTTCAGTTAATATTAAAAAGTCTTCCTGTATATCTTACTGTTTGAGTGTTAAGAACTGTTCCTTGTGCCTTGGTCCTCCTTTGCATTTCTGCCCTGTTTCTTTTATTTTAATTCTTCACAGCCTAAAATTCCCTATTCCCTATTCATTCCCAGCCCTCATGAGATTAATGTTTGGGGATTTCATCATGGACCATGAGCAGCAGAACAGGCTGAACTATGTTTCATTATGGGAAATTTGTTCTGCTTGGTAAAGAATTATTTCTTTTCCCTTTCCCTATGCTTTGTAATACCCTAGCATCCCTGCAAAGACAAAAACTGAATTTTACAGAAACAGAATAGGAAGATGTGTCATCAGAATCACAGTTGGTTAGTTAGTTAGTTAGTTAGTTAGTTAGTTTGTTTGTTTGTTTTCCTTCATTGTGAGCAAAATTCTATTGTAAGTATCGCAGCCTCAATTTTTAGGCCAAACTCCAGAAATTCCACAAAATTTGCACACTTTTCATGGGACATGCCTTTGAGATACTGTAGATATGCCATATATATGAATTGCTGAATTTTGACCAGTGAATCTGAAAGGTGTAAAAAATACTGAATATGTCAACTGTGCAGATACTTCCCAGAAAGCAGAACATTTTCTACATATATGCATACACATGTTGTTTTTGCCTGGAAAAGCTTGCATGTTGGCATTCATAAAGCATCATTCAGAATGAACTGTGTTTTTCTAATAAGTCATCAAAGCATCAAGCATCAAGTGTAGTAGCAAAAAAACCCAAAATTCCCAAGTGTATTAGTTGGCTCCAGTGTACTGTGAATTTTTACCACTTTTCACTGATGAGATACAACTAGAGAGACTGGAAAGTTACTGAAATACCTTAAACTCAAGGAGGGAAGGTTTGCAGTAGAAGTCAGAGAGAGTTCTTCACAGAGAGATGGTGAGGTGCTGAAACAACCTGCCCAGAGAGGTTGTGGATGCCCCATCCCTGGAGGTGTTCAAGACTGGGGTCCTGGTTGGATGGGGCCCTGGGCAACTTGGTCTAGTACCAGATCTGGAGATTGGTGACCCTGACTGTGACAGGGAAGTTGGAACTTGGTGATACTTATGGTCCTTCCGACCCAAAACATTTTGTGATTCTATCATTCTATGATTCTATGATCTTCAGTTTAGAGCAAAAATGACTTCTTTACACTTTATTAGACTGTAACTTTTCTTAGTAGCCACCAGAATATTCTCTGTGTTCACTACTCACTACTCATTTTGTCTTTCTCATTCTTCCATTCTTGACACCTCCATAACACAGAGTTAAACCGTGCATGAGAAACCTTGCATCCTCATCAAGTTTGCAGATGACACCAAACTGAGTGGTGCAGTTGATACACTGGAAGGAAGAGAAGTCATGCAGAGGAACCTGGACAGGCTGGAGAAGTGGGCCCATGTGAACCTAACGAGGTTCAATAAGGCCAATTGCAGGGTGCTGCATTTGTGCCAGGGCAACCCCAGGTATTTATACTAACTGGGGGAAGATCTCCTTGAGAGTAGACCTGCAGAGAAAGACTTGGGGGTTCTGGTAGATGAAAAGTTGGGAATGAAACAGCAGTGTGTGCTTGCAGTCTGGAAGGCCAACTGTGTTCTGGGCTGCATTAAAAAAGGGGTGGCCAGTAGGAAGAGGGAGGTCATTGTCTACCTCTACTCAGCTCTTGTGAGGCTCCATCTGGAATGCTGTGTCCAGGCCTGGGGCCCCCAGTACAGGAAGGATGTGGAGCTCTTGGAGTGGGTTCAGAGAAGGACCACTAAAATGATGAGAGGGCTGGAGCACCTCTCCTATGAGGAAAGATTGAGGGATCTTGTTTAGCTTGGAGAAGATAAGACTCTGTGGAGACCTCACTGTGGCCTTCTGGTACTCTAAGCCTTTTAAATCAGAGCCCTGTGTACAGGATCAAGCACCTTCTCTGTAAAAGCAAGGTTTGATCTAGAGGCAGTATCTGGATGCAAGTCTGGAATTTCTGCTAAGTTTGAGGACAACACAAACATGGAGGAACTTTAGAGGCCCTCAAATGC
Organism: Tympanuchus pallidicinctus; assembly: GCF_026119805.1. NCBI lineage: Eukaryota > Metazoa > Chordata > Aves > Galliformes > Phasianidae > Tympanuchus > Tympanuchus pallidicinctus. The sequence continues at coordinate 18,846,255 of NW_026294813.1, read as the reverse complement.
AGAGAGGCCTTGCTGAGATCTTTGCGCAACCTGGTTTAGTGGGATGTGTCCCAGCCTCCAGCAGGGACATTGGAATTGCATGGTCTTATATTTCCCTTCCAACTCAAACCATGGGCTGGGCAATCAGCAGCCATATGAAATTCACCAAAAACATGTTCTGATTTGTGCCTGTGGGGCTGCCATGGCTCTATGAACAGAACAGGGTTGGGAGACTGGAGACCAGTCCAGGGAAAGGGGTGTAGGGGTTCTGATTGATGGCACATAAATCAGACTTGAGCTTTGATCTAAAACAAATGTAGTTCAAAGATCCTATGGGAACTTAGAGCTGTCAGGATTGAAGGCTCGCTTCCAGTGGGGAGAAGGAACAGTTACAACAGAAGGGTCATTGAAGGGAAATCTCAGATTAGCTTAATCATAATTGTTATTACAAGTTCAACTTAAATGTATGCTGGAAACATCCGTTCTCCTGGAGAATACAGATTATGGTAATGTACATCCATGGGAATGTTACAGGAGTACAATGACAAACTGATAATAAACAATCTCCCAGTGTGGGAAAATATTACCTGACTCACAGTTATCTTACACAGAAAGTACATTCCTGAAATTCTGCCTGAAAATGACTCTTTCTCATTTACCAGAGGGGAGTGCTTGGAGGACTTCTGTGTAAATGAAAGGAATAAAACAAAGGCTGGCTACAGCCGAGGTTTCTCTTAGAATTGTGCTTAGGTCTGTTTGCTGGCTTAAATACACCACTGTGCAACAATGATAACTCTGCTACGGAACTGCAAATTAGGCATTGTCATAGTGCCAGTTCCGCATAGAAATATTTCAATGTAATACTAATAAGCAACCTTGTAATGAGAAATTAGAAAGAAAGGTATTACAGCAGCATTTATAATTTGCACTGGACAATGGAATGATTTTCTGTACAATCCTTGTTTTTGTCCCACCCATTAGGTGATTTAAGATGCCATAAGGTTACTGTCACATCAATAGAATCCTAGAATCATTAAGGTTGGGAAAGACCACTGGAATCACCAAGTCATCCAATCCAATCATCATCCCATCCCAACCATGCCCACTAACCATGTCCCTCTGTGCCACGTCTCCATGGTTCTTGAATAGGCTGGTTTGAAAGCTAAGTTCTCAGAATTTTTGAAGAAACCATCAAAAGAAAACAAAACAATGAAAAATACAAATGGGGTTCAAGTGGGAGATGTTTCAGGAAATGTGGTCATTGGTGGACTTTTGTGTACATAATGAGGTTTAACAAGGCCAAGTGCAAGGTCCTGCACCTGGATCGGTTGCAGTCCCAAGCACAAATGGAAGCTGGACAGAGAAACCTTGAGAGCAGTCCTGAGGAGAAGCATTTGGGAGTGGCAGTTAATGAAAAATCCAACATAAGCCAGTAATGTGTGCTTGCAGCCCAGAATGCCACCTGTATCCTGGCTTGCATCAAGAGAAGTGTGACCAGCAGGTCAAGGGGGGTAATTCTGTCCTTGGACTCTGGCCTCATGAGACCGCAGCTGGAGTACTGTGTCCAGTTCTGAAGCCCCCAACACTAGACGGACCTGAAGTTGTTGGAGCAGGTCCAGAGGAAAGCCACGGAGATGATCAGAGAGCTGGAGCACCTCCTTTGCAAGGACAATCTGAGAGACCTGGGACTCTGCAACCTGGAGAAGAGAAAGCAGACCTTATAGCAGCCTTCCAGTACCTGAAAGGGTCCTACAGAAAAGCTGGGGAGGGACTTTTTCATGAGGATATGTAGTGGCAGGACAAGGGGAATTGGTTTTAAATTGAAAGAGAGTAGACTGAGACTAGATGTTAGGAATAAATTCCGTACTGTGAGGATGGTGAGACACTAGAACAGATTGCCCAATGAAGTTGTCAATGTCCCCCTCCTGGAAGCATTCAAGACCGGGTCAGTCGGAGCTTTGAGCAGTCTGGTCTAAAAGGAGGTGTCCCTGCCTATAGCAGGGGGTGGGAACCAGATGATCTTAAACATCCCTTCCAACCAGAACCGTTCCATGGTTCCATGGTTCCATGGTTCCATGGTTCCATGGTTCCATGGTTCCATGGTTCCATGGTTCCATGGTTCCATGGTTCCATGGTTCCATGAAGGGGAGGGGGAATGCTGGTTTATGAGGGTGGATGGTGATAGGACAAAGGGGAATGGTTTTAAACTGAGACAGAGGAGGTTTAGATTAGATATTAGAAGGAAGTTTTTCACACAGAGGATGGTGATGCAGGTTGCCTGAGGAGGTTGTGGATGCCCCATCCCTGGAGCATTCAAGGCAGGCTGGATGTGACTCTGGGCAACCTCAGCAGAGGGGTTGAAAGTAGATGATTATGAGGCCATAGGCTATTCTATGATTCTATGAAAAATCACAGAACTGACTGACCTTTTTTCCCCTGAAATTTCCTGCTTTCTCAGTACAGAACAATAACCTAAAGAAATAACAAACATTTGTCTTCTACTCATATTCCCCCCAGGAGTCTTCTTTGGTTTACTTTCTACTCCAAAATATCCTCCATACCTAATAACATAAGCCAAGCATTTAATATGCAATTTATACGTTTCAGAGTTTTGTTTTGGTTTTTACTCTGAATACAAGAGAGACATGAGATTTTCTAGTTCCTGATTTTTTTTGTCTGAAGTTGTACATAATAAATACCTTAGTCAGCAAAGCAAAACTTTGCCCTTCAATAAGTATTTTAGCTTTGTGTCCTGTGTACTTCAAATCTCAGTGAAAAAATAGGATCCTCTCCTCTGCAGGGGTTGTTATGCCAGAGGTCTACAAGGTTCTGCTCTACGTAGTCCAGTCTTTGACAATATCACAGTCTGCACAAATACAGTTTCCACTCAGGCCATTTTGGGGCAACTCAGCAATTTTGTAAACACCATGTGCTCAGATGTGCCCTCTCAATGAGTAGCAGCAGGACAAATCCATAATGCAGAATACTCAAGTATTTATAACAGTTTCTCATTCTCTGTCTTCTCAGGTTCTTGTTTTTGTTATTGCTATTGCTTTGGCAGGAAATCTGTGCATATGGCAGCTTAAAAAACTGAGAAGAAATCTATTATGGATGACCCCGGAGAGCCATATGCAACTTGAGAGTAACTGTCTCCCACCTTCAGCCCAAAGGGAGAAAATAGGGAATATATTATCCATCACTAACCTTCAAGTACTAAGCTCGGCATTTCTAATCAGGGTAGCCTGTAACAAATAAGGAAGTATGTACGTATGTGCATAATGCTTGCATGGTTGTTTTTTTTTTTTTTGCTTTTTTTTTGTTTGTTTGTTGTGTTTTTTTTTTTTTTTTTTTTTTTTGTTTTTTGGTTTGTTTGGTTTTTTTTTGGTGCTTAATTACACTGCAATAAAATCAAATATTTATAGAAAATATATGAAGGGATATTTCCTGAGAAGCAACTTTTAAAGCTTTCACTATCTGTTGTAAATGTTTAGTGCTTCTCTCAATAAAAATACTGAGCCATATTAACAATGCATATCATGCTGAATAAGAACAGCTTTTTTTTTTTTTTTTTTTTTTTTCCCCCCTTAGGTATTATTCTTTGACCACTGTCATCAACAGGTTTGTTTAGGTAGACCTTTGATCTGACCCTGCAAGGCAGAAATTATCACCCTGAATTATTGTTATGGACCCTGATTTACTCTTTTATTATTTTAACTTAAGTGCCATCCTCAATGCAAACAATGTAAACATACTGCCACAGCTCTACTGAATTTATACACTTAATGGAAGCATGGATATCACAAACAACATCAGTTAACATTTTGATCCTTTTGGTCATTTAATTCATGCTGATAAAACACAGAGTCCTGACTTCTACCATTCGAGCTGAAGAGTATCTTTTTATCACCTGAGAAGTTCAGCAAGGAATAGGAAGGTGCAACAGGCCTTAAGGAGAGCAACACTGCTGTGGTTTCTGTACAAATCTCTGATTCAACCTGACTAATTTTAGGTCACCTATCTATGACTCCTCCCATGACCTTCCTCTATAGCAGATACAGACAGGTTAGGAATAAACATCTTCTCAGCTATAGTGAGAAGCACTTATTTTTCTGCAAATTGTAAGACAGTTAAGGATGATTAGACTCCTAATTTGGAGCCCCAGTTATTACTTAGTGGGATTAATGTGGGAGACTTTAGCACAGCAAAGGTTGCTATATGAATCTGCAGAATGAAAATTAGCAATCCAGGGGTACAACACTGAAGCAGAGCTACAATAACACAAGAATTAATCAGTCTTTTTACTATATTTAAAGAAAAATAAAATGGAAATTTTCCCTAATGTACAAAAGAAAATAACAAGTTTAGTAAAAAGAGGTATGATTTTATTGGTGGCACTATATATATATATATATATATATATATATATGTGTGTGTGTGTGTATAGTGATAAAAATTATATTTTGATGATATTTTAGATATATATTGTCAAATAAATTATTATTATTATTTAATATACTATTAGTAATAATGAAATAAATTATAGAATGGTTGTTGGATTTTGCTTTCATGACAAATATGCACTGACAAATCCATGCCACATTACCATCCTTGATTGCTCTGATGGAACTCATTTTCATCTCCTGTTCCTCTAATTACATGAAAATTGCATACTTTTTATGCATGACACATTTTCTGCAGCTTCACAAAAAGGTTGTGAAGGGGAAAAAAAAACATTTATCACTTTCTTTCCCTCACTCATAATAGCTATATATCATCTACCAAGCGATCAATCTAGCTTTAAGTGCCAGTTTTGTGTATTATTATTGTAACCAGAAAAGGGTGAGCATGAAAAAAATATGGTTTCAGGTGTTTTTTTTCCCCCTTTAGCTCTTAAAATTGGAGATTTACGGTGGTCTTGTCATTGGTCTGCTATTCTCTTCCCAGACCTATCTCCTGTAATTTCAGATTTCAAAGCATGAATTAATGTAATGACATTGGTTTGCATGGAAAAGACTATATCTAAACAACAGCACCACTTAAGCTATTCCCTATCACTTGGGTTTTGTAGAAGATTTGCTTTCAACAGTCAAATAATAGAATCATAGAATCACAAGGTTGGAAAGAACCTACAAGATCATCCAGTTCAACCATCTCCCTACTACCATTGCTACCAGAAGCTACTAAACCATATCCCATAGCTTCTCATCCAGACGCCTCTTGAGCACTTCCAGGGATGACAATTCCACCACCTCCCTGGGCAGCCATTCCAGTGCCTGACCACTCTGAGAGAAAAAGTTTTTCCTTATGTCTAATTTAAATCTCCTCTGGTACAACTTGTGGCCATTTCTTTGGGTCTTGTTTGTTGCCTGGAGAAGAGGCCAAACTCCTCCTCATCACAACCTTCAGGAAGTTGTAGAGTGCATTGATGTTTCCCCTGAGCCTCCTCTTCTCCAGACTGAACAATCCCAGCTCCCTCAACCGTTCCTTATAAGACTTGTGCACCAGACCCCTCACCAGTTTCGTTGCCCTACTCTGGACACGTTCCAGGGCCTCAACGTCTTTCCTGTAGTGAGGGGCCCCAAACTGAACACAATATTCAAAGTGCAGACTCACCAGTGCTGAGTGCAGAGGGAGAATTACCTCCCTGCTCCTGCTGGCCACACTATTTCTAATGCAGGCCAGGATGCCGTTGGCCCTCATGGCCACCTGGGCACACTGTCAGCTCATGTTCAGCTAAGCATCAACCAACACCCCCAGATCCCTTTCCTCTTTACACTCATCCAGCCACTCATCCCCGAGCCCAGAGCTGCATGGGGTTGTTGTCCCCAAAGTGCAGGACCCGACACTTGACCTTGTTGAACCTTACAGCATTCACCTCATCCCATCAATCCAGCTTATCTAGATCCCCCTGAAGGGCCTCCCTACCCTCAGGAAGATTGACACCACCTCCCAACTTGGTATTATCTGCAAACTGAGGGTGCACTCAAGCCCCTCATCTAGGTAATCAATAAAGATATTAAACAAGACAGACCCCAGTACCAACCCCTGGGGGACACCACTTGTAACAGGTCACCAGCTGGACTTAGCTCCATTAGCCATTATCTGTTGGGCATGGCCTTCTAACCAGTTCCTTACCCAAAAAAGGGCAGTCAGTTTCCTCAGGAGAATACTGTGGGAAACCGTGTCAAAGGCTTTGCTGAAGTCTAGGTAGACCACATCAACAGCCTTTCCCTTGTCTTCCAGTCTAGTCACCCAGTCTTAGGAGATGAAGTTGGTCAAATACAATCATGAACCGGTGCTGGCTAGGCCTGATTCCCTGGATGCCATGCATGTGCCATGTGATCACAGCCAAGACAATTTACTCCATAAAATGAGAAGTGAAAATCACTATCACTGCTGCAGAGGCATTAAAATATACATGGATAGTATTAATAAATTACAAATACAAGGATAAATTAGATGCCAGATCTCCTTTTTTTTTGTTGTTTTGCTTATTTGTTTCCTGCCTGATGGGGAATAGTTCAGTGGAAAGGAACTAAAATTTGGTGTTGTCAGTTTATATTTAATCTTATTGCTCTTGCACACGGTGGGTATCTTTTCATCTATATAAGGTAACAACAACTGATTTGGGTATTTTTCTACTAAAAGAAACACTGATTATGAAATGTGCTCAGTGGGTGAAGATCTCCATTGAGGTGGCCAATATAAGCCCCAGCCACTTTTAAGCCTTTTTAAGCTTTTTTAAGCTTTATTAAAAGCTTTCAGCAACTTTTGAAGTTACTCATTATTCATGTTAATTCTTTTACATCAGCAATTTGTACCATCAGGAAAAAAAAAAAAACAAAAAAAAACAAACAACAACAATTGAATTAATCACAATGCTCAAGTCCATTTCAAAAATAGATCCTAACTGGGATCTTAGATATATTAAATTTAGTCAATGTAGTCACAATCTAAAACTAAGTATTCCACTGAAATAAATGGGATAAATAGATCTGAGTATTAGAAAGCAAATATCGAAACTCCTGTTTTAATTCCTGCTGGTTGAGTTAACTGCAGAAGCAAAATCTTTACAGCTAGAGTGAAGTAAAGCTTTGTGATCTGCACTGCTTCCCTTACTGGTAGATAGTGAAAGCAGGTAGATTCACCCTGATGCCTTGGTATGTCTAGCAAGGGTCCAGCAATGGCTCATAGAAAATACTATTTTTCATGTTGTAGAATATTTGACATGGAAATCCCACTTTCCTTGTTAAAGCTCAGCATTCAAATATCAACAACTTTTTTAAAATATTACCAAATATTAACACAGTGCTGTATATTTTTTAAGTGTTAAAATGAAGAGACTGTCTTTATAAGAAGAGCAGATTTCACAACGCAATAATAAGTCAGAAAGTGGAGTTGGCAGGGCACATCCTGAAGAAAGAGTGCCATGCTGTAGTCTCATTCTGGTCTGATCTACATGCTGCTTATTTCCAACATAAAGCATTCATAAATAAATAAAGAACCAATCTGTCCTTCCTAAATATCTGTTCACATTACATTGAGATGTCTCTTCCCTTTTCCTCATATTTGTTTATTACACCCACAGGTTACATCATCTATTCAATTAACCCACAATCTAGTTCTTAAAAACCTGTGTAACCTTGAGTAAAGTTATCACAGATGATAAAGGCATCACAGACAACTAATCAAACTTCACTTCAATCCCTACAATGCTTTTATCTTTGTAATTTGTTCTGGTGCTGGGGCTGAATAAAAAAGAAGCTCTACTAATCACCTGAGAAAAGTTATGCATATTGTTTATGTGCAAAATGAGAGACCGAGTTTTATAATACACTTCAGAATAGGTACAACCAGGAGTAAAAAAGTTCGTTATACTTGATAGAAGTAATTTACATATCTTACTAGTATCAAAATTTAATTCTTTATTTCATGGTTTACATAATGCTTAGTTTGCTGAGCTCCCTACATACATTATCACACAATAGTAAGGAGTTTGTTTCTTCTGTTGAAGTTATGAAATGGAATATTTAATGACTTAATCTCCACTTGCACTTGTTTTTTTCTTTTTTTCTTTTTTTTTTTTTAGAAAAGCCTATATTTTCTCTATATTTTTTAATAATGACAGTGAGAAAATCAATTCTAAATTAATATCTTTCAACATTACAATAATAATTAAAGTTATTTAATTGAAAAAAATTACTTGCATTTTCTCATTATTAAGGTCTCAGCATTTGAAACGCAATCTTTCTGCATTTGTAACAACAATTGTTCCTATAGTGCAAAATTTCATTTGAGGAATATTTTAATGAAGTCTATACTGAAGTTGTCATTGAGTTTGTAATCTTTTTTTTACATTAAGATGTATGAGTAACCACCAGGTATTTAAAAAAATGTTCAGCTATTCCAAAGTTTCATGAGCAAGACATATGTTTGCATGTATAGATAAAGGTAGACATGGTTGAAAATTCATACCTAAAAACATCAGAGAAAAGAGCTTCCTCTTAATAATCTCCTGGGTTATTTGATAAATAAATGCATAAATAAATAAAAAATGTTCTCTGTGAGAACTTAGGGGATGAAGTTTGCAATGGCAAAATGCCTTTGTTCCTAGCGTTCATAATGATTTGTTTAACCACTGATGGCTTCCATTGTTATCACTTAATCACTTGGTTCACAATTCTTGGTCAATAGGCATGCAAACAACATTGTGATGAGTGACAGATTCATCTATTTCTGAAGTGGTATATAAGCAAATTTTGTTATTAATATTTCTCAGAAGGTTAAATACCATTAAAGATAACACGCAATAAATGAGGGGTTTTTTTTTTTGTTTGTTTTTTGTTTTTTTAACTCTTTGTAACAAATTCCCAGACCCCAGATCTGAGAGTGAGGTGAGAGGGAGTAATTCCTTGCCTGATTAACAACATTTAAAGCCTGAGGAGCTGAGTTAGTTACATATAATTTAACAAAGTTGAAAGATAATATACAATTGAGCGATTACAGAGATTTAGGAAGGTATTTCTAGTAGTTATAATTAATAATAATGGGATGAAATCAAGGGGACAAAAGAAAGGTGTTAAAACAGTACAGCATGCACCTTATTGTGAATTCTGCTAGATTATGTGAATATTTATGGCTGAAATTGATAAACTTTTAATTTTAGAGAGCAATGAATAATGAAGTCTGCGCTTAGCCTAAACACTGAGAATTAACAATACAATGCTTTTCTAACTCCCCACTTATATGATTTCTGTGACAAGGAATGAGTTTCTACAAGAGCCAATAAACACAGATTTCTCTGAAAGTAATGCCTTCAAATTGTTTCCATAATAACTGTAACAGAGAAAAAGAAAACAATAACACTGTTTGATAAATATTCTCAGCTACAGAACACTGCTTTTCAGCATAGTCACCATCGCTGTCTGTGCATTTTCTCCATCACTGATCAGGAGCCTGCATGCAGCACTCATAAAAATCTACACCAGTTGAGGTGACCCATAGTTGCTACTGCATTGTTGTTGCTAAAAAAAAAAAAAAAAAAAAACTATCTCACACAATTCATCTTTCATCAACCAGAAGTCTCCAAATCCAAACTCTATGGTGGAACTGCTAGGACAGGGCTTGGCAGTATCATGTCACAGGATAAAGATTAACTTCTTCTCTGGCCTGACTCTGGAAGTTCAAGCCCTCCACATAGAGAGCATAGCAATGCAGAGGTCAGACGTGATGGTTTGTCCAAGTTCCAGAAAATCCACAAGGATCACTGCTTTTCTATTCCAACAGACATCTCACATCACTTAACCTGCTGAGGGATGCATCTTGAATTATTTCTTTGATGAGGAATTCATGTCTCTGCTCTGTGGACTGCCATTTTGACTCTAGTTCATAGCGGTCACACTATGTCTCATCACAGATAATGATGCAATCCAAGAATTTGTTACCTATATCCTTACACTTGTTCAATGGGTACAGACAAATCTGAGTACATTGAACTTCTTCGCTGCCATATTTCACATGACAATAAAATCTAAATGAGTTTTGCTGAGAAGCTCCACATTCTACTGTATTAGCATCATCTGTTATTCACTTTACTTTACCAAACTATTATTTTTTTTCTTTTTCTCTGTTGTAGTTAGCATGGAAATAAATAGGAGGCATTACTTTCAGAGCGATCAACCTATTTTGTAATCATTGTTATAATTTTAATTATTGTTGCTATTGTTATTATTATAGCCTGTGTGGTTTTTTTCCCTTAAACTTTGATGTGGTTCTAAATTGTGAAATATATTTCCCAAATTAATTTGTCTATTGCCATCTTCACAGAAGGCCATGAGCCTACTTGAATAAAAATATTTAAAAACATTTAAAAATGAAATATACATTACAAAACAAACCAAACAAACAAAACCAAAAACAACAAAACAACCAAGCAAAAAAATTTCTTGCGTGGGAAAGTCAGTGAAAAAAAAATGAAATAAGAGTCAATCCCTACCTGCAGATTAGTAGCTGTCTCGCTCCAATTTATAGGAGGGAGAGGAGGTTCTTTTATTATCTATATACCCGGTGTGAGATTAAGAAGCAACGGTTCAAATGTTGGTCCAACCAGTTTATTACAAATCTTAATCAGGGGAAATGGGGAAGGGGAGAACGGACACTATTATGAATTAGGGTAATGGGGGAAGGGAAGGGGGGCGATAGAAAAGATAGGAAAGAGGAAGCAAGGAGTCTTTATAGGAAGCAAGAGGGACATAGTCACCACCATGGATCCAGCGAGGTTCGTAGTTCTGTCTTTGATCCTCAGTAGTGGTGGGTCGTCAGACATTGTTGTCCTGTTGCCAATGACGACGACGACCATGGTGATGATGGCTCTTTTTCAATACTTCAAAGTGTGAGTCAGCTGTTTTTGGAGTGACAGCTCAGATCCAAAGTGGTCGAATCAGCTCTCCTTTGAGTGACAGATCAAACCCAAGGTGGTTGAGTCAGTTCTCCTTGCGGTGGCAGCTTCTGGCTCTGGGATCTCAGCAGGAACCTCCTTTGTTCTTATCTTTCTGGCCTTGCCAGCAGATAAGAGGAAGCAGGGAGACACCAACTTGCATCTTGCCTTCGCAAGATACAATGGTATCATCCCCCAGCCTTCCATACTTAGCTGGAGCGGTTTGGCCACAGGCCAGATCTTCCGCCAGTGAACACTGCTGAGCACTCTCTTCCGCTCTTCTACAGAGCAAGCAGCTCTGGGGGAAGGGGCTTGCAAATGTTCCCAAAGCAATATCGATTATCACACGGTTAGCACCCATCAGTTGCCTCCTTGGCAAGTCACTCAGAGTCTTATCACAAGAAAAACCTCAGGAAGCAAGCTTTGAGCCAAAAAAAAACTAAGAAGGATTCTCACAGTAGCCAAATCTTCTCTCCAAAAAATTTTACTCATTTTACCTCACTTAATATATTTTGCTGTCACTGTAGCACATATAGTGTCACCACATTAAGGTAACTCTTATCTCACTTATTGTAAGAACGCCATATTTATTTCAGAGCAACTTCATAATGAGGTGACTACTTATTAAAAACTTCAAACTAACAGTATGAGAAGGAAGTATTACTCAAATATATGAAAGAATAAGAATTGATGTCTTAGCCCTAACTAAGCTCACCAGAAGTGAAATCACTTGTCATGAACACCCATATGACTGAAAGACTATTCAATGTTCTTTTTCGTTGCTTTTGCTTAGTTATATATTTTTATATACATTATTTATTATATTTTTATGCTTACAACATAAGCAGTAAATAAATACACTAAAGAAGAAAAGTACTTAATAAGGAGTAGATGAGATTGAATGTGACTGTTGTAGACCCGTATAAGAGGCACTGGCCCATTAAATGAATGTGTAGAGCTAATTCTTATGTGTTAGTTAAGTAATCAATTTCTGAAAATGCCAAATAATTTTTTTAAAATAAGCCCTGCCTGACTGTAACCAGTACTGGCATCAGATCAGGCATTTTTCAGGTACTTGTTCCCTTAATCAATCAGTTCTGACATATTTCCTTTTTCCTTTCTTCCTTTTTATTCTTCCCTCTCTGTCTCTCTCACTCACTCACGTACTCACACACACTTTTTTTTTCCTTTAATATCCTTTTGTAGAATTAAGTGGCCAACCAGCCTCTGTAAATAAAACTCCTAAGCTTGTTTTAATATACCATTTAATACTGCTATGAAGCAATATTCCATTAGCTTCATAGCCAATTAACATGTTGGAGTAGCTGTAAAGGGAGAATCAGCGTAGTAGATATGGTATAGCACTGGAAACCTGGACCAAGGGGGTCTGTTCATGTTGTTGATGTTGCTTGTTCTATAACCTTGAGACAGCCACTTAACTTCTTGGTGCATGAGTCAGTTCAGCTGTGAGAGAATGCAGGAACATTTACATAATGCATGAAAGACTTGAGAAATGTAATTTATAAACCTTAGGCAATGCACATCCATTCATACTTCATCAGAGTCATAGTTCTCTAACAGGAGTCAAACAAAATTCAGACTTTAGAAAATATTGCTTTTAATACTCAAAATCTGCTTTGAGATCCTTGACTAAAACAGATCTTGTCAGGACCAAGTGTTGAAACCAGAGAAAAAAGACTGACTTCTCCTTCTTCTGTAACAAAGAAGTGATGGAAAAGATAGACATCACTTCTGACATGTATTTTACATGATAGAACCCAAAGTCACTGGCAGTTCCTAAGACAAGATTTTAAACAGCTACATAGTGGAACTACATATAAATGCATTATAAACAGCACCTGTTATTCTAAGCCACAGCAACAAAATTTGGAAAGGATGTAAGGATATATATTCAGGGAGAAAGTTGGTCTCTAACATAGGTGATAACTATGTAGGAGAGGGACCAAATGGAGAAATGTTTTCAGAAGAAAAAATTTCAGCTTGGGAGAACTAAATGTCTACCCAAAACAACATTATTAGCACATACTAATCTGTGCTTACTCTAGAAATGCAAACAAGCCCCACTCTGTTCAGCCTCAACTGTCAGAAGTGTGTTCTGGAAAGTATTTCCTTGCATGGTTTATTTAGAGGTTAATGTTTTTGCTAGAGCTTCTTCATCATTGTCTGGTGCAATCCACACAGAATCAAGGAAGGTCTGTTGATAATTGCATCTATTTCTATAACCCTAAAGTGTTTTCTTACTGGTGCTTTAAAACGATGATCCTGGTTCATTAGACATCTGAGAAAATAAGTAAGACAGGTAACAAATCTTTACACAACTCACTTCTGTATGAGAAAGAATAATTCGTTTCTTGTTAAATTGGCTAAAAAGAGTCAAAAGACTTTGGGATTTTTCACTGAAAAAGGCTCGTAAATTCTAATCTGGAGAAAGAATTCATCTATGAAACTGAGACCTAAGAAATCTTTTATTGAAGGATGTATCTGATAAACAATGCTATTTAAAGTCTAAATCCAAACTTTAAAATTCCAGAACTATCTACATCCTCCTTTCTGTCCTAGAAGGACAACAACTGACGTGAATCTGGTGGGTTACGTCTGGCAAAAAGGCATAAACATATGTCAAGGACCAAGTGAAATATCAGCTCTTTCTGAACAGATACTGCAACCTCAACCATCTGAAACAGTTTGAAGAGCCCAAACTGAGGCACTGCTGACAAAGAATTCATGGATGTATAACCAGAGAGGCTACACAAGGTCTACAAGATCAACTGATGGAAGGAATATGTGTGTAACACTTATTCAGAGACTCATGGTTTTTAGATCATTCCCTATAAGGTCAAGTTAGTTGCCTTTGATAAGAGTAGCTCTTACTGAGAGAGTAAATACTTTTTTTTTTCCCTATATTTTTTTTTTTTTCAGTGTCATGGGTGCCCAACACTTCCATTTCTAGCTGGCTGAGAGTTTTTGCTTTACCATATCCATTATTTCTCACTTTGTTGGTTGCTAAGCATTCCCTTGTTGCTAAGTAGGGTTTGAACACTTAATTTACTACATTCTTTTTTCTCATACCAGATTTTAGAAATTGCAGATCCTGTTTAATCAATGTGTAAATGCATACTTTTGATGTATTTTTCCTAAGAGCAATATTTTGATCATTTTTAATGATACTTAATGAAGTCACCGCATGATTTCTGATTGTACCTAATTGAAGCTTGTGACTTGCATTTCAATGCTATCATCTTACAGTTTTATGTCTATCAGATGAAACTTTACAAGGACCCAAATAAATCAGGAAATATACAGAATTGATGCGTTTCACAGAACAAAGTTGGTTTAAAATATATGAGGGCTGTTTTAAAAATAACGCATCCTATTTTGTGATGTCATCCCACAGTGTCCAATGTTGGTGGTAAAGCAGTAGCAATTGAACCTTCTCACCTATATTCATTGAAGTGTTTTTGTTGTGTAACAGATGAGAGGAAGTCCAACATAATTTTCTGATGTAGAAACATATATGAAACAAAGATTTGTAATTGAACTCCTCTGAGTGGAAAAAATTGCACCCACTGACATTAATCAACATTTGCTGAACGTTATGGAGACCAAGCAGTGGATATGAGCACTGTGAGGCGGTGAGCGGTTCATCCAACAGTGGCTACAGCAGCAGCAAGTCACCTCCACTGATGCAAATTTTCACAAACACAGGTTTTTGTTTGTCATTAGCAAAAATACATAGCTAATCATGTTGACTGTTGAAAAATAGTGTTTTGTAGCTGAGTAATTGAGCTATCAAATTGTGTCATTTTGTTCTCTGTATCTGTGTATCTGTACTAATTTCCATTGGGGAGGAGAGGAAGGAGGGACAGAACAGGCATTACTTCCAGAGCAATTTAAGTAAATATAATTTTTCATGTTAATTGTAAGATAAAAGGTGTCTCCTGTATGTTATAATGTGAGATTGAAAACCAGAAGGAAATAGTTTAACTGCAAATTCTAATATATCAAGCTCTTTCTTTTTTATGTCTTCAAGAGAGATTCTTTGCCAATGTAGACTGCAGCATATCTGAGATATCCTGGAGAATAAAGAAAATGAGGTAAAGAAAAGTACTGAAAGGCCTTTTAATAAAGATCCTCTCTACAGTGTAACACTGTAAAAATCAAGATGTTATAATTACAATATAATTGTATAACCAATAGATATCAAGATGTTATAATTACAACATAATCAAGAGAATTAGGCAAAGTAAACAACAATCACAAAAGAGAATTAGTGGAAGAGCTTACCCTTTGGCTGAGCTCACCAGAAGACACCAAGAGGTGTGATCTCCAGAAGAGATCCTTCCCCTCTGGTAGTCAGCTCTTAAATAGGTCTAGGAGGGGTGGAGCCAGGCTCCACCCCTTCCGGCAGCACAGGTGAATTGCCTTCACCTGTGCTCCTCTGGCTGACTCATGGCTCGCCTCAGGTGATCAATCAGAGGTTCAGGCCGTGACTCAGCAGTTCCCATACAAACACAAAGTGATAAAAGGAGAAAAGTTAGATCTATGGATACTCTTAAATCCTCTAAGTGAACTTCTGACTCACACTACAAGTCAATGGACTAGCAAATTTACTTATGATCTAGCCATGTAGCAAATTGCAGCATTGAATAACACCTCATTTTAAGAGTTCTGTTAGAATGACTCAGAACTCTTAGATTGTGAGAGAATTAATGCAAGCATGGAGAGACACAACTTAAGAATATGTTCAAATGCCAGCAGGAGTCAAGAGGAGCTGCTGCCTCCTAACTCTGGAATCAGAACACACTTGTGAGTCAAGTTAATGAAGCAGAAACTGGAAGTTTTTGCAAGAAATGTTAAGATCTTTCTTCTTGCTCAACATCTAGAAAATGTTATGTGTTGGTTAGGAAATGGAATAGCATCAACAGAATAGGAGAGACATATTTCAGGTTACAAGCTAATCCAAAGATATAAAACTCTTTCAAAATGACATGAAAGTACCAAAGAGGAATAGGTATTCTAAACTATCCAGACTCATCTCCTGTTGGCAAAATAGCGTATGAATGTTGTAATTTTAAGCAAAAAATTTAGAACTAGTTATTATTTTTCCCTTCCTGCCGTTACAGGACTGGGTCTTCAGAGCAGCCTCCAGATCCCACTGAATAAAAGTCTATGAATTGACTAAGTATAAGTTATTCATTGTCATTGTTTCCTCTTTCTATCCATTCCTTCACCCTGTGCATTATAGCCAGAATTAAAAAGAAATAAATTTGGGTTCCTGCTAGCACATTATCATTCCAAACATTTTCAAATGACCATCAACTCACTCCTTGTCTCTGATATCAAATTCTTAGGCAAACTTACTCTTCTTAACAATACTAATGTCCTGATATCTAACAACTAACAAAAGCATTGGATAGTGTGAAACACTTGTTTTAAGACATTTATCAGTGAAATATTAAAGGAAATTTAAAAAATAAAATAAAAAAAGAAGACAAGAAACAGAAGGACAAAATGCAATGTACATATTATTCTCTGAATATGTCAATGAATGCTTTAAGATGGAAAAGCAAGAATTAAGAAAGAGAGCAGAAAGACTCTTTTATATGTGATATTGGTTTTTTTTTTTCCCACATTTTCTGAATATTATCACTACTTTATTTCAGTTGTAATTGCATGTAAACAAAGGAACACTGAATTATGGAAGAGCAGTGCAGATCTAAAATATCTGATTTTTTAATGGTTTGCTTGTGGAATGTTCTTGAGTGGGTAAGGACAAGTGGGTAAGGAAGGAAAAAAATTGAACATTTGTACATTTTCTCATACAAAGGTTTTGTTTGTTTGTTTGTTTGTTTGTTTTTTCTCCAAACTGAAAGAGCTACAAGAGGCAAACATATTCTATCAGAGGGAGGAAATAACATTGAAGTCCTTTTCTAACTACTAACCTGGTCTGGGATGTAGGTGCAAAGTACTAGGAAAACGTTTCAATCTTCTTCTTCATTAACTTATGAGCCTCCATTAAAGACAGAAGTACAGACTGTGCCAAATATATGCTGGGCTCATAATGAAGACAAATGTCCACTTCAGCTGAGTTCAGACTCTGGAATTCATTTTTCTCTGGAACTTTTATCACTGTGTAATTAGAGTGACATTTGGTTAGTCTCATTAGATCTGGATTCAGAAAAGGTACACCAATAAATTATCTCCTTTAAAGCTGATATTTTTTTGTTTGATTATTATTTTAATTGTTTGTTTTCCTTATTGTTGCTGGACACTGTTATTTATATATCATGACTCTGGCTGTATCATTCAATAGAATGAATTCTCCAGCCTGTCTGCATTCTGTATATTCTCCCAGATAATGTTTTTTGTCTGAAATTTATGACCCTGATGACTTGAGCATAGTCTGACTGTGGTCAATGCTAGGGGAGAGAATTCCCATAAGAAACCCTCAGAGCTGTTAGGAAATGATTGTAGTAATTGAATAAGTTATATAATTCTCTTATGACTTGAATATGGGAAAGTTCAATGACTACTCTTTCACTGTAAAATTGCCAAATACAGACAACTCTAAGTCTGATATCTCTGAAGCTTGAATTAAAATATAGTTTTCTGGTCGCAAGCTATTGTGATACATCACACAGAAAATACAAAAGAGGTTTCATACCTAATCAGATAAAAGTTACAAAGAACTTTATCTGAAGAATTCATTCACAAAACATCCTTGTATAATCAATGGACACAGCTCGAACAGAATTTCTCTGCACCAGTACAGGTTGGGGGATGACCTGCTGGAGGGGAGCTCTGCGGAAAGGGACCTGGGTGTCCTGGTGGATGACAGGTTGGCCATGAGCCAGCAGTGTGCCCTTGTGGCCAAAAAGGCCAATGGCATCCTGGGGTGCATTAAAAAGAGCATGGCCAGCAGGTCGAAGGAGGTGATCCTCCCCCTCTACTCTGCCCTGGTAAGACCTCATCTGGAGTATTGTGTCCAGTTCTGGGCTCCCCAGTACAAAAAAGACAAGGATCTCTTGGAAAGAGTCCAGCGGAGGGCCACGAAGATGGTGAAGGGCCTGGAGCATCTCTCCTATGAGGAAAGGCTGAGTGATCTGGGTCTGTTCAGCCTTGAGAAAAGGAGACTGAGAGGGGACCTGATCCAGGTCTATAAATATCTAAGGTGTGGGGGGCAGAATGGCGAGGCCAGACTCTTTTCAGTGGTGAGTGGAGACAGGACAAGGGGAAACGGCTGGAAACTGCAGCATAGGAAGTTCCGCACAAATATGCGCAAGAACTTCTTTACAGTGAGGTGACGGAGCACTGGAACAGGCTGCCCAGGGAGGTGGTGGAGTCTCCTTCTCTGGAGATGTTCAAGACCTGCCTGGATGCCTACCTGTGCGACCTGCTATAGGGAACCTGCTTTGGCAGGGGGGTTGGACTCGATGATCTCTGGAGGTCCCTTCCAACCCCTACAATTCTGTGATTCTGTGATTCTGTGATTCTCTTTTCTAAAGTTGACCTCGAAAAAGTCGATGTGTGATAACAGGGAGTAACACAGCAAAGAAACAAGATGTATCCATCTCTATTGTCATTCCTATGTAATTTAAAAAAAAAAATAAAAATAAAAAATCTTCCTTTTCCATGTGAGAACTGCAGCACAAAAAGAGAATATAGACTAGAGTGTCTTTTACAGAAACAGATGCATCTTGAAACTTATTAGGTAAGTCTAATATATGGGTGGAATCAAAAATAATCAAGAAGATCAAAGGGAGCCAGAGATGCTTGAATAATTTTGATAGGTTCAGTTAATGCATTGCTGAACTATCTTAATAGAACTAGCAAATAAAAATAAATAAAATAAATAAATAAAATATTTTTAAAAAAATTGATATTCAACCAAGTACTGTAATATCTGATCAAAATAAATATCTGCACACAATGGGTAATCATTTTAAATCACAGAGTTTATTTAAGATATTAGGATAAGACAAATAAGCAAAGAAATTTTCTATTACTAGATTACTTTGCAGTCTGAAGTAACTTTTCAGTTAAATTATCTGCATGAATGAAAAAGAAAAAAAATACTATTAAAAAAATACTAAAAAGGCAAAACACGCTCGCCAAAGTCTCTATATTTTTTTCTAAACACGCAGGTAAAAATTATTCTTTATGGAGCATTTAATGTACTTATTAACTGGGAAGGTTTTTGCTCTGTCCATACTTATTGAAGCTTCTACAATTAATGCAACTTTTGTTAGAAGCTAAACACAAGTATACGCCATGAAATATTGATAATTTTCTGATATCCTATCATTATCATTGGGAGAGTAACATTGGGAGAGTAACATTTGATATTATTTGTAGGAACTACCATCTCTAATAAAAAACAACTTCTCAATAAAACAAGAAGACTACTATTTAGTTGTGTTCTTTCCAGTTGGATCACAGGAGGCTACAACAAGGAAAGCACAGATAATCAGAAAGGACTTTGCATCCCTTGGAAAGACATTGAAGAGATCAGAAAAGCGAATACTGTTCTGCCCTATCATCTTGGCTGGCATCTGGGACTCATAAAGAATGAGGATGCAAATGACTGGCTGCATGAATTGTGTCATGATCTAGGCTTTCGATTCTATGACTTTAGACAGGATTTTGAGAGACTGGGTGTATGGGCATCAGATGGAACACAGACAAGAAGGTGTTCTGGAAAACACAGAAGTGTTCTGGAAAACACAGAAGTATTCTGGAAAGCAAGCTAGATGGATTGAGTATCAGGGCTTTAAACTAGATTAAATGGGGGAATAGGATGGAAATTTGATGTGAAGGGCCTGGAGAATGCTGACACTTTAGGAAACACTGCGGAAAAACCTCTATCTCAAAGGATCTCATAAGGAATCCTCAGAGAAGATAATACTGACAATACCCTGAATGACCTGCCTTACACCACTGCACAAAGGCTGAGTGATAAGCAGGAAGAATTGGAAGCCAAGGAGCTACTGGAAAAGTATGATCTAATTGTGATCACAGAGACATGGTGGAATGATACACATAACTAGAGAATAACAATGAAGTGCTACAAAAATTTCAGAAGAGGTAGGCAGAAATGTGAGGAGGAGCAATTGCCCTCCATGTTAAGAAGTGAGTACATCTTAATGGCCTTTTCTAACCTTAGCAGTTCTATGACTCCATGAACAAGTGGTGATATTTTTCTGGTTACAGCTGGAACAGTGTTAATACTATGTTGTTGATTATTAATGCCTTGACTGCACCAGACCATTCAGTGATGAAAAGGTGAAAACCTTTAAAAAGTGGCAGCAAGGGGCAGAGTACAGCCGTGACAAGTCCTGAATTAGGCCAGCTGTTTTTCCATACCACATGGTACCACGTGGAAAGCAATAAAGCTGTGGAGAATTGGCCTAAGCTACCACACTGCTTGGGGTTTCTGGGCATAGATTGGCAGGGAGGTAGACCTTGTATTGCTGGCAGGCTGTCATACCTTTTCTGTGCATCAGCCAGTGTATGGTAAATAACTGCTTTACAGGTATGTAATAGTGTAATAAAATATTGCTATCATTGTGTGTTTGTTTCCATTTCCCCCTTTTTTTTTAGTAAATAGTTTTTATCTCAACCAACATGTTCTGTTTTGTTTGCAGTTTTTTCTCTATCACCCGATTTGGAGGAGAGAGTGAGGGAATGGCTATATGGTGCATAGCTACTTCAATGTTTAAACCACAAAAAATGGCTAAAATATAACTAGATATTGGGTGAAAAATATGTATAAATTCTTAATATATGATTGTTGAAAAATAAATTATCAGCATGCATTTTTGAAACAGCAGAAGGTGACAAAAACCTTAGAGAGGATCTTTATCAGAGAGCAGGTGTCCTCCTTGAGAAGAATAAATGAGAAAAGAAAGTCTATCTTACCACACAAAAAATAATACTGAAAGAGAAAGTGATTACGTTCTGTCCAGGTTTTTTGTCCATTTACGTTCTGTAAATAAAGAAGAGTGTTTAAGTTAACTTACAGTGATGACACAAAGAGCTGCACATGGAAATCATAAGGTTTCTCTGAAACTATGAGAGCAGTAGACACCTCCCATGGGAACACAGTGCAATGTAATAAATTACATCAGAGGAAAATATGTCACCTTTGTAATAACCAGCAGCTAGAACAGTGACTCAAGAGAAGACAGTGGCAAGATGCAAAGTATTTGTAGATTATTCCCTCTAACATGATAAGAGCTCTCAATCATCTGAGAGCTACCAGTTGTACAGTTGCACATCTTTCCTGCTTCTATGGCAATTATGCATAGCTTTGAATGATTTTCTGGAAAGAAATCTGGGATCTATGAATAAAAGATTATGGGAAAAGGAAAAGAAACTGAAAGCAAAGCGTAACAATTCCGGCAAAAGATTAACAACAAATCTTATTAGGTACTATTCTATGCACCATGTAACTTTTAAATGAAAGTTTAGACAATTTCTATTTAGAAACATCATTGTAAATAATACTTGAAAAATCTTCCAGATTCTAGATGACAAACAAACAAACAAATAAAACACGGAAAATCGGGAAGACATACTTCTCCAAATGCTCACTGTTACAGTTCAGAATGCAATTTCAGCCTCTTTTGTTTCCATTCTATTTGCTTTTGCTTTTATTCCTATGAGTTTTTATTATACAAACATTTAAGTAAATTTGCATTGTTTATATAATAATTTATATTAGCATTTCATTGTTATGGAAGTATGAAAATATTTCTTCTGAGAAGAAGGAACTTTGAAGAGCCTTTTGAATCTTCAAGACTGAAACAATATTGTCATTTTTTGCACTACTAGAAAACAAAATAAAATTCAAGTCGCTTTTATATCTTAACACAGTCCTACTTAATTGCATGGAATCTTGTGATAGAAACAAAAGCTCACAATTGTAGATTGTAGACAAACTATCCCTCCTGAAAATGAACAATCTTATTGAGATGATAGCTGCAGGAGATGTTGGAGGACAACAACAGTCATATCCAAAGTTATGAGCTACACACAGAAAAAATAATATGGTTTCAATTTACATCAGCAAAGACTTTAACAACATCGATCTTAATTAAAATTTATGACCTCTCCATACTGTCAGTCAAAGTAAAATTACCCCATGAAAAATTAACAACAGGAATTTTATATGCAGTTTTGTGCTCATGTGTATGCGTGTGTCTCGCTCCAATTTATAGGAGGGAGATGAGGTTCTTTCAATATCTGTATACCCAGCGTGATATTAAGAAACAACAGTTCATATGTTAGTCCAACCAGTTTATTACAAATCCTAACCAGGGAGACGAGGAAGGAAAGAAGGGCGATAGAAAGATAGGAAAGAAGCAAGAATCATGTAAAGTGGAGATAGTCACCACCAGGATCCATCACCAGGATTGCACGCTGTTTCAAAGGTCCAAGGCAGAATCAGCGGGGGGGGGAGGGAGGGGGGAAGGGGAGCAGCAGCGTGGCTGGCCTTGGGCAGCAAGCAGATAGCAGGAGGCAGTTGCAGAGCCAAACCGGGAGGAAGCAGCAGTGCTCAGGTAGCAGGCCCAGGAGAGTCTGTCAGCATGCAGGAATTCCGTAGTGAGGAATCTGATGGCAGACACCTATCTCATGGTTTTAGATTCCTCTTTTATCCTACTTTTTCTCCTGCCTACATGACATCCCTGGGCGCTTGAGCAAGAATCATTGAGTACCCCCTGAGATGGCCATCGTCCTGAGATAAGTCCACACAGAAGACCGCTTCACAGCTATTAAGCTGTGCAGCTCATCTCTCTCTCCATGCCCCTGGTCTTGTCCATCTGTCCTTCAGACAAAGGATTTCTCAACCCCTGCCCAGGACTTGCCTGGACTTGTTCATCTGTGTCCCCAGCAAGACAATGATGTAACAGAAAAATATCTTACATCATGTTAAATGTAAGACAATGAAGAAAACACTTCTTGGATTATTAAAAAACAAATAAACAAACAAACTAGTTTCACAAATTTGTAAAGAACCATATTTTATTAATTTGTCTCTGTATATTTAATATATGTGCATATATATATATTAAGAAATGTAATTTCATATCATTTAAAGAATACTTTCTAAAATTTCATATTATCTAGGATAAACACTGCTTTACTGATGTGTCAGAATGATAGCTTCCTACCAAAAGGGAAGGTTATATTTTTCTTACTTTATTTTTTTAAAATACAAAATTGTTTTGTTAAACAGTATCTGGTATTTATTGAGTCTGGAGCTTAATTTTCTGCTCCTTCACAGCCTTCTTTATGATCTTATCAAAACCATGTTCTATTTTATTTTACTTTTAATTCCTCCTTACTAATTGTAGTATGACATTCCTCATTGCCATTCTTGAGTATTTCTCCTAAGTTATTGGTGGTGATGGTGGAATATACATCTCCTTTACCACTGTTACCTACAATGGCCAAGCTTGTTCCTTAACCTGTATTTTCTGTCCTAGAGAATGATATCATCATGGAAAGTTCACAGACCACAAGCAGCACTGCTGAATGTTTTACATGTTTTCAACAGTTTTATAAGTTTGATAGTTCCCAATAATTCAATGAAATATCAAAAACAACACTGTGATGTCCTCACATCATTCACTGATTTTAGGGAATACTTACAGAAGGAAAAAAAAAAAAAAGAAAAAAAAAAAAAAAAAAAAGAAAAAAAAAAAAGGTCTGGAGAGAATATTTCAGAATCCAGGAAATCCAGGATACTCCTTTTATGCATCTACTAACTGTCATATCAAGTCCTTTAAAAAAATAAAAACCCAAAATAAAAAATTATTCTATTTTGTTCTCAAAACACAAAGGCTTGTCAGTATTATTTTCTTTGTAACATTTACAGCTGTTTTTAACTTCTAACCTACCTAATTTGAAATATGCAAATTGCAAATTCATTTCAGAACTAAAAAATAATAAAGTCAGAAACAAAGGAGAGAAAAAAAAAAAAAAAAAAGATGGGATAAATTCTACTTCAATAAATATTTTATCCTGAGTATTAGAAGGACTGTCCATTAAATCGTAAGAAAATGGCAAATAGTCCTGCAAGTGAATCTGTTCCATCTGACAATGGATGATCCATAATTTGCAGGTACATGCTGGAGTGCTCTTCATCAAACTCCTGTAAAGAGTTAATGACCATGATTATTGTAATAATTTATAACTCAGCAAAAAAGCTGTGCAAGATTAACAAGACAGCTGACCCAGGCTGTTTGGGGAAAATAATAATAATAATAACAATAACAATAACAATAATAATAATAATAACAGATGTGTAAAATATTACAGATGTGCAAATATTACAGGTGTTTTTGGAATGGATCTCATGAAAGCAAGGTGGATAAAATTATACTGAATAGACTAAGCCCAGTAAGAAAATTCTGGACTGCCAGTGAGCTTTACAAAACCACAATTCCAGATTACCTTACTACAATGAAGTCGTTTGATTTGGTAATGTTTAATTCTTTGTTCTTGATTTAGGATTGTGCAACATTCTTATTTGCTAGCAGACCATAGGGAATAGAAGAGGAAAAGCTGTTATTTCAAGAAACCAAATTTCTTGAGTAACTCCAATCAGTAATATACTTCTTATTCTGTTATTCATTGTCCACACACACATATGTTCATATATGAATGTGTACACACACTGTGGAAATCGAAGACATTTTTTGTTTGTTAGGAAAAATGGGTTCAACTCTTGCTGTTCTAGCTGGAAGGCAGAAATAGCAAGATAATTATCCTGTGATCTCCCAGGACTTACTTTGTGTTCCACAAGGTACATAAACAACAATTACAAGGTAGTTACTCAAAAATGTATGTAACAAACAACGTACTGAAAATAAAGTCGGAGCCTTTCTTCTGGCCTTCTTCTTTTCTTTCTTTTTTAATTAGTTATCTAACAAGTTGTTCCCTTTATCAACTCTTTGTTCTGCTGACTTATTGGAGAAATTGAAATTGGTGCAACAAAATTCTGTTTTTCACAGGTTTATTATTACATTATTCCTTTATGGGGTTTCTACATAATTTCTCAAAATGATGTTGTAAATCCCCACTGGAAATACTTATTCCTGTGTAGCCCGATGTCTGTTGTCTAGAGGACACAAGCAGCACATTTCCTCCATCTGCTATTAGCACACCTACATGTTCCTTTTTGTGTATTAGAGGGCAAAGCAAACCAGGGACAAGGACTAAATGATCCAAATGAGTAGAGGAAAAGGCAGAGTAAGAGGATTTGAAAACAGGCCAACAAGCACTTACATCAAAACTAACTACTAGCAAAACGTTTCCTTCACAACAAAGGTTGAATCAAAGCCCTATTCCCCCAGCATATGAATTAGAAGAACAATTGTGTGATTATGATTAAGAAAAAAAGAGCATTACACTTTATGTTCAGCTATAATTGGTATTTATGACAATTTATGTAAACAGTAATGAAGCCTATGTGATTTTTGTGGGGAAATTACATTATGACACCAATGATCGTTACTGTTAATTTTCCTGAAGATGATGGCAATCAGCAGGCATAGTTTCATTGTAAATAGGTTAATTTAAAATTCAAACGCTGCTGGTATTTCAAAATGAGTTCACATTTGATTTCCGAAAGCTTTGGCCCTGACTGTCAGGCATGTCAAGAAAAAAATGCTTCACAAGGGAAAGGGGAAAAAAAAAAAAAAAAGAAAAAAAAAAAAAAAGAGAAAGACTGAATGAGATTTGTTGCAGAAATGCATTTCTCTCTGCTAATTCTGCTGTGTTTTTAGGTGCAATGTAATCTACAGCATTTCTACCAATCACTGCCTAGAGTCCATATTGAAAAGGGGCTCATGACATCTACAAATCACAATCTACTAGTTTGTTGGTTTGAAATGTGTGTATGTATGTATGTAATAGTATGATGGTTTTGAAAAGGTATCACTGATTAATCTTCATCAGTGGAAGGCATCATGTTTCTTCACAATATACCAAAACGCAAATATTAGCATGTCTTTCTTTGCCACTATGTGATGTATTTAAGCACTTCTAAAACACCTCTAAATACTTCTATTATTCCCACCGGTCTCAAACATAGGGTTCTCATGCGTGCAAGTATAATCAAACTCCCAACACTGCCATATGAGGAAATGCAATATCGTCTCCCAGTTCACAGAAGGGAAATTGAAGTACTAAAACCTGAATTTTTCCTTGCCAGCATAACAAAGAAAAAAACTGCAGGCTGTATGAATTCAAGTCAGTGAGCAAACCACCATACAGCTACACTTAGAAACCTGGGACTGATTTCACAATCCCCTTTCTCCATCAGAATTATCATGAAATGCTTCTGCATATATATTTTTATGAACTCTTCCAAAAAGTATTTCCTTCGTTTCAAGCCATTTTACCAAAGCTGTTTTAAAACACCTTTTTTATCCTTAGATTGATTGGTATACATGTATTAAAATGAAACAACTCTCTAAAAGTAGACAAAGAATGAATAAACTTGTAAGCTAGTTCAGATAAAGACAGAAATGCCACCTTCTACAAGTTGTCAGCACAAGGTCGTATTCAAGGACAACATTAACAACGTGTTCCCAATCTAATGACATATTTAGATTAGAGTTTGGAGTTTGCAATGTACATAGGCAGCTTTTTCTCATTCTCTGTTCATTGCCAGATAAGATGTTTGATAGGAATCTCTACTGTAACCTTTCAGAATTCATTTATTTAGGAGAACTAAAATAATGAAATGCCAAATGAATTAAGAATGATATTTCTTATAATATCAAGTGAAGACAATTTAAATAGTCCATATGCACAGGCTCCCAGAGATGAATGATCTGTTCATTTGTTAGTGTAAATGGGATGCATTTGTTAGTTATTATTTGCTATGGTTTGAGAATTCTTGAAGAGTGAAATTCAACTGCAAACCCAAGATAGGACAGAGGAATATTTCCAGAATTCAAATGGCTTATTCTATCTGTCTTCATATATGAAATGCAGATATAAGTGCTGGTCCTTTGCAAAGGGAATTAGACACATTTTTGCAAACAATTGGAAAAACCCAGAAACATATTTGAAAATAAATAGTCCTTGCTAAAACACAAGTGAAAAATCAATAATTTTTTTTCTGCAAAAGAAAGAGATTTAAAAGGTTGATGATAAACCATATGGCCAAGTGAAATATAAAACAGAGATCTGATTTCCTTTTTCTCTTTATTGATCTTTCAGTATTTTGTCTGATCATTCTTTTATTATTAATAAAAATATATAATATTATGGTAGTTATAATTGTCTACATTTAGCACTTGGATTCCTAAATAATAAACAGGAATCTGTAAAAAAATAGCATGGAATGGAAATAGATACAGGTGTTTGTTTGTCTCCCCCCTCCCTCCCCATCTCCCCACCACCCTCTGAAGAACTTATCATTTATAGAAACAAATAAAACAAAATATATATTAAAAAAATGAGAAAATTGACAGAAAATGTAATTTTGTCAGTGAAGCAACAACATCTGTATTAACTATGCTATCCCTCCTGCACTCAGATATTCAAAGACATGTAATTATATGGCTGGAGTCATGTTTTTCAAGTACCAAACTAAATTCTTCTCTGCTAGCATATTTCCCTACAAAAAGAGAAGATTTCTGTATAAGACCCAAACCTGTAGCTACTAATGCCAGTCGAATACAGTTGCTATTTCTGTTAAATGGCCAAACTCAACTTGTTGATTCAGATTCTTTTTAAGTTTTCCTCTGTTTTACATGGATAAACACAACTGTCATCACAAGCCAGGAGCAAAATTTCTCTGAAGAATTTCTCTTAAGAATGAGTATTTAAACACAAATTTTATAGGCTATTTCTAGCCGCCTTAAAACAGAGGATTCATAGTGATATTACATTAGATTTGGGACTATACTCATGCTGATTTTTATAAAGTTGACAGTAATATCTAGGACTAATAAGATTTCAGGGTGGCTCTACAGACCTGTTGGGTCTTCATGCCTCTCATAAGTCGATATGAAACAAAATTAAAAGTTTGCACATCTATAAAATAAAAGGAGGACTTTGTTGTTAATGGTGTTGTGGCTGGTTCTGTTTGCTTTTTGTTCGGTAATAGGTTTTGAATATGATAACTATTCAGTGCTAAAGGCTAAATTAGTATAAAAAACTTCTTTCCATGGCAGTAAAATTTATTTTAGAGTTTGGGACAAAATTACAGCTATTTTTTGCTTCATTGATCCTTGCTTTCATATGATTTTGTTTATTTCAAACAGCTTAAGTTCAAATGTTCTTTGATTGCTGGAAATAAAGACGAGATTTTATCCAATAATATCATTGGAATTGGATGTTGTGAGTAGATAATGGTCTCCAACAGATAGCAAAAGTAAGTATTCAAGCAAAGCAGATATGTTTATTTTCAAAGCTGGGTGCCATTTTTCAATCACAATATTCAATTTATTTCTTATTAATGTCATTAGAGCACCATGGTTCATTGCCAGTGAAAATGCAAGAAGATAAAATAAATAAGTGCGATTCACAGACACATAGAAAATCAGACATTGATCGTAGTAGTTTAAGTAAACAAGTAATCACTGCATTCATATAGGTGGAAAACTTTGGTGATTATGTATATTTTATACGGTCATGCATAACATCTGCGTAGATTCAATACCCAGTGCTAACCGCCTCTTTGTCAGAAATTCATTCAGAGTAACGTTCATCCTTAATCTTTCTGGCAGCAAGTTACTCTCCGTAACTTGCTCCGTAAAAATAAAATTTATTGCCAATTTATTGATACTTACGCAGACCAATAATCATCTGAATCTCTCATCGGTAATGGATAGAGTATTTTTCCTCTCGATTATTGACAAACATAAACACATATACAAATAAACTCAAATTATACCTGCTAAGAGTCAGCAACTTCATGAAATAGGTAATGGAATATTTGGAAAGAAGTGTCACAGAGATAATTATTCATATTTTATCAATATTGCCAGAAAGGTTGTTTCTTTTATGTTTCACCAAATCTCACTGATGTCTGAAATTAGCTGTTCAGAATTTGTAGGGAAACAACTTCATGATCTGATTAGCTCTCATTTCATTTCTCTTTGTCCATCAAAGAGTATGGCAAGTGGAAAAAGGAAGCTGATCCTCAGTCCTTTTGAAAAAGTGTCTTACACTGACATAAACATTAAACTAACGTTAAGACTCGCCAGGTGAAGACATCTCCTCCTACATAAGAGAAATGTAGAATCTACCCTCCATGCTTACCATCTGCCCAGCATGAGAACAAGTGAACAAGGACATACTGCTAACAACGAAAGGAGAGCTGTTGTTTATTATTCATCAATCTCCAGGGCTTCTTTGCCACTCACAGTTAACGTACTTGCCACAGAAATTATTTACCATTTGACAGTTCAATTCAGGTACATCTAACGGAGACAGTGCTTGTAGCTAGCACTCGTATACCAGAAGAGTCAGTATCTCTCAAGCATGACATTCACATTATAGAGCAAATGCAAATGAACAAGCCCTGTTGGAAAGAGCTTACAATTTAATATGAGAAAGAAAGAAAGAACAGAATGGAGGGGCAAGAGGATTGTTCAAAGATTGCTGAGAGAAATTTTGCTAACAAAAAGCATTTACAAATCACTTTTCTTATGCTGCAAAACTCTTTAGACTGACTTAAGACCATTATACATAAAACAGTAATAGAGCACAATAATATTTTATAATCATGTTATGTATTTATGTAAATTCTGAGTTTTAATTTTGGCCCAAGTGGTCATATACAGTATCATAATGGGTGAAATTATCTACTTTCTCATTCATCCAGGAAAATATTTATGGCTACTGCAGAAATGAGCTAAAGCACTAAAGTAACTTAAGAGAGAAAAATCTTGACTCACATAACAACGTACAAGATATTCTGCTTCCAAGGCTGCAGAGACATCTGGGCAATGTGCTTGCAAGACCCTCCCTATCACAAGTGGAAAGCTGAAGCAAGCTAGCAAAATCTACAACTGAGAAAGGTAAATATTTAATCTGTCTTTGACAAAGGCCTGAATGACCTAGATATTTACAGATTGGTCAGTCATACTTTAATCCCAGGGAAAAGAGTGATACAATTTTTCATATCAATAAAATGTAGATTTTTTTCCTCATTTAAAAGTTCTTTTTTAGTTCTTTCTTGCCGCAAATATCCCTGCTCATTTTGGGAGAGTTGGACTAGATGGCTGTTGAATATTCATTCCAACTGAAATTATTCTATGATTCTATGTTTTTAGGGATAAAAATTTAGGCAAAAATTTAGGATGAACCTGCAATAAATTCTCAGTGAACCTAAGGCACTATCAGAGCAATATTCAACATAGAATGCTTAGTACATAAGTGTATAATACTTGGTATACTCAGAAAAAGAGGGGAAAAGGAGAGTGCATAAGAATGATTATGTTCACTTCAATAGTAATATATATTATAAATAATCACATGAAAATAAAGGCAGAAATCAATTATAGTTCCTTGTAAAGGGTCATTTTCATCTCCCAAGCACTTTTTACTATATTTAGACAACATAATATTAGTCTTTGTACAACCTTCCATTACAGCATCATTAAGATTTAATGAAGACATTCAATATTGACTGGACTTTTAAATCCCAGACATTTTTGTATAGTAACTTACTGTTATTCTGGTTCATAGGTATTCACTTAGTTTTTAGAACATGAATCTGAGTCCATATCTCAGCCAATTTAAAATATTTTTTTTAGACTGCACCCAAATTTACTAAAATCCAAAAATATTTTACCAAATGCATTCCTTTAATTTAATTTTGTAGCCATTAATTTTGTAATTCTGCCACAAACATGCAATCAATGTTTCATCTGATGCTAGGCATTCATCTGATAATAGGCATTCTTCTAAAACTGGTTATTTATAATAACCAATTATTATAAATATGGTGGTTATTTATAATAACCATCCACAAATACATAAAACAGGCATGCACCAAAATTGGAAAAAGGCCTCTGTGTACAAAGATGAAGTTCAACAAAATTTAAAATGTGTGGGAAAGCAATTCATGGGTTCAATGAATGGCATCTGAAAGAGGCTGGTAGGTTTGTGGCTCCAAGAATTTAGATGTTAAATGTACT
The DNA here is from genome assembly GCF_026119805.1 of Tympanuchus pallidicinctus. NCBI lineage: Eukaryota > Metazoa > Chordata > Aves > Galliformes > Phasianidae > Tympanuchus > Tympanuchus pallidicinctus. The sequence continues at coordinate 18,815,151 of NW_026294813.1, read as the reverse complement.
TCCATTTATCTAGTTCATTTTTGTTTGTTTGTTTTTTGCATTTCTTCTTGCTCCCTATGAAGACTGTATGTGTCTCAGAAAGTTGCAGAAAATAAAAACTTTCATAAGATTGTTTTTTTTAAGGACAATGCAGAGAAAACTATCTCAAAAAAAAAAAAAAAAAAAAAAAAGAAGAGAAGAAAAAAAAAGGTTTTTTTTGTTTTTTGTTTTTCTTTGAGGCTTTAAATAAGAACAGAAAGTATGGAAAAGATTATGTTAAATATATATATATATATATTTTACAATGAAAAATATTTCTTTTAATACAACTTCCAAAATAACAATACTACAGTTTCTCTTCTTCTCTGTTTCAAAACTAGCAACATTTTCCACTGTAACTCATTCATATTATAGTACTTCATATCAAAACATTTCTTGGTATGATTCTGCTACTGTGATAGGGTGATATGTATGTGTTATATGCATAAGTATCATAATAATATTCCTGACATACCCCACCCAGGAGGGGAGTGGCAAATAACAACATTTGAAATCTATATTAATATTACCATATCTAAGACAAATTTTTGATGAAACATGAAAAATGTCCCATATTTAATGTACAGTAACGGTCTAGTATAGATGTCAATTTTTTAAAATGTGTAAATTGAAGTGCAATTAATTTCGTGTGCAGAACAGACTTATCTCTAATATTCGGTACATTTTTGGTTATTCAAAAGTAAATGATTTTATATTTACTCATTTAATAAGTATCCTGTCTATCTCTTCCAATCTTCTTTTCTAAAAGAATATCTGCACCATAGTATCTATTGCAAACTGACACTTCAAATGTGTCCAGTTCAACTTTTCAAGAAAAAAGAATGTGTTTTCTTCATTTGTTCCCTCTTCATATAATCAGAACTTTCAAAGAATGTACACATTTCTAGTTGTACACAATAGAAGAAGCTTAGAGGCTAAGAAAACAAAGCAAGTTGTGAATAATCAAAGAAACAGATTTGATGACAATAAAAATACAAAATGTCTAAACCTGAGAGCTGAACATCGAGATAGGTTTCTTTGTTGTTTTTTTGTTGTTGTTGTTTGTTTGCTTGTTTGCTTTAAGTAAAATATTGACTTCTTTCAGACATTTCAAAAAAGCACTCTGCAAACTGTTTGTAATATTTCAGCTATTCTTCTTCATCTAGAAGATGAATTGAAATCACCCTACAACTTTGTTATCTAGAACATAAAGTTTTCACTTTTCACAGGAAAATTTGTACAAATTTCCTTCTATCCAGGCCTCTTGACTAAACGACATGATTTGGCATTCATCTGGAGACAATAGTGTACCCTAGCACTCAAGATAGCATTAAAAACAACATTTTTAAAACAAAATTTCAAGTTTTGAATAACAAAAAATGTTGTTTTGATCTGATGATCAAAAGAGGCAATTTTAACATTATGTTTAGCACGGATGGGACATCACCTTTAACAATTTCTGCAATTCTGGGCTCCAAAATATAAAAATAATGTTAAGGGCCTTGAAAGTATTCAGAGGCAACAAAAATGGTAGCAGAAATGGAAGGTATGTCTTGTGAGAAGACTCTGAGGACATTTGTGTTGTTTAGAGTGGAAAAAGGGATCCTGAGAGATGAATTCTTAGATCTCAACTTGTCAGCTTCCTGACAAGGAAAAGTAGAGGGAGATTTCAGGATCTACTCTCAGAAACTGAAGACAAAACTCATGAGACAGACACAAAGCTACACCAAGAGAAGTTAGGACTGGAAATTAGAATAATTTATTTACCATAAGCTTAAACAAGACACTGGAAGAGGCTTTCTAGAAAGGTGACTGATGCTAGAAGCCTCTGAGCATGCAAGAAGCATCTGAATAATTTTTCTCAGTAATGTACATTAACTTTTTTGTTAGCCCAAATGTAATCAGGCAACTAGACTTGATCTTTGTAGCTCTCTTTCAACTGAACTATTCTATTCTATTCTATTCTATTCTATTCTATTCTATTCTATTCTATTCTATTCTATTCTATTCTGTTCCATTCTAATCCCAGTCAATGTAATAATTGGAAGCAGTCTCTTTTCCCCTTAAGCTTTTATTGCTCTGTGTATCAGTTCACATAGTTTTTTGTTTCGAGTCTTCTAACTAGCTAATTTATTTTGCACACATTTCCTTTCCCCACATTGTAAATTTAACTTTTAGTTATGAGCAACATTCATTTGCTGTCTGCCTGTAATTTAACCATTAGTATATCCATTGATAGTCCTTAGTTTGATTGAAGGACCAATAGTGAATGCCTTGCAATTCTCAGCACATATGCTGACCACTGATTTTATTCCAGGTAACTGAAATTTTCCATTTTTCATAATGTAATGAAGGTGTCCTCTGTTTTGAAATTAAACACAACTGTGTTTTATTATTTTTATTATTTTGGCCTTAAAAATATAAACTATTTATGAATGCAGAGAATAAAATCATTCCTTTCATTTATCAGGACACTTTAAACACATTTCATGCCTCACGTCACCCATTACTACATAGCAAACATCTCTGTACCAATAAATACTACTTATACTACTTTTTAGCTGTTCACTGAGGCATTCAGCCACAAAAAATGGGATTCACCTTGCTTAACTTTAGCCATCTTAAAATCAGACAGTAAATATAAGATAATAATGATAAACAAATTAGTAAATAGTGGTAAGCATCTTTAGACATCGATTCATCCCATCCTAAATTAGTGTTTAAGATAGCAGGATGATTTTTCTTGGAGAGCTTTCTGTCTTTTCTGTCTCACCATTTATTTAAAGGGTTGTTTGATAACTGTTGTAGACATTTACTTAAATCATAGATGGCTTAAATCGTAGATGGCTGAATGTGAGTAAGTAATTCCTACACTATAAGTAGATATATAGCAATAAGAAAATGAAATACAACCACTCAAATTCATTCACCATTCTAAGGATTTTACTATTCTAACATTTCACATATTCTCATTCATGTGATACAGTGATTTTACACCAGAATTTTCTCTCAATTTTTTCCCAGTTTTTGGTATTTTTTATTATTTTTTTTAACAGAAAAGAATACCAGTCCAGCAGAAGTCATTTAACAAGATGTGGATTAAAATCTTCAGCTTCTTTCATCTGTAATGTAAAGAAACAAATGTAATTCCAACAAAAAAAGAACAGGCCTAAGAGGGCTTCTAAGGACTATACTGGAAAAAATATCTTATGCAAATCTTCCAATTATCAATCTAGTTATGATGAAAAAAAGCTAATACCCTCTTTGTCTAAATAGGTGAGTAGGAATAGGTACTGGTTTAATATTTATTTTTGATGCGGGTAAAACAGATTTTGTGTTTTTGTTTGTTCTGTTTGTTTTTTTTAATACTTAATGCTCATCATTCTAAATCAATTATGAAAAATAAGGAAGATGCAGAAAAGAATCACACAAAAAATATTTAAGAGTTACGGGTAATTCCTTACAGTGAGACATTAAAAGAACTTTACCTTTTTACCTTATCAAGAAGATTGAGAGGTGATTTGATTATAATGTTTAAGTACCTCCATAGGCAAATAGCACTAACTACTAAAAAGCTCTTTAATCTAGCACAGCAATGCATAACAAGAGATGATGTCTGCAAATGAAGCTAGACAAATTAGAAATAAAGTAGAAATAAAGCACTGTATTTTATAACTGTGAGAGCAATTAACCAGTGGAACAAACTGTTTAGGGGAGGGGGGGAAAAAAGGTGATTTTTTTTTTTCCTCTTTATGCCTCTAAATCAAGCTTCAATGCTTCTCTGGAAGAACAAACACTTCTTGAAGTTGCTAAGTTTTGACTGATATTTGAAGAGAAGAGCAATGTTTAGATAAAACCAGGAAAATCATTAGTCTTGATGTGGAGATATTCCATTGGAAATAATGAAGTCACTTTTAATGATCCCATTGTCTCTTCTGTCTTTAGAATCTGTGAATCATGCAGATTGTAAACAAAGCTTGCTCTCAAGCAGGTAATACAGCCAAAGCTACACTGAATACAGTAGATCTAGAACCAGGGACCTAAGTCCATTTGAGCAGAACTCACTGTTCTATCAGAAATCTACATTTTTAAAATAATATTGTGTGAAAAATAACTTCTGTTACCCTGTTACCCTACCTAGATTTCAGACAGTTTCCTGTTCTCCCCTGAGGCAAGCTTAAAAACATTTTAAGCTCAGAGAGACTTGGCAGCATTGCTGGGAATTATGTATAAACTGCATTCCTGCTTGTGCACGTCTCCTGCATCCTGAAATATAGTGAAATTGTAATCACCACAATGCAGCATTGCAGTAATAGAAATCATTACCTGAGAATCATCAGAATTTTGCTTTTGAAATGTCATTTTAAGTGTCATGAAATGTGTCTTCGCTTTATATTTTGATATTATGTATTCCCATTTACACTGAGAACTTAAGCTGTTTGTATGACTATAAAAATACGAAGAATGTGGGTCCAGAGGAAAACAAAACAAGACAAAACAAAACATTTTATGGCTATTTCAGAGAGGTGAAGGAGGAGGAGGGACCCAAAAGGAAGAAACAAAGGACAAAATTCTAGTAGAAAATATGCTATTTGCATCTGAATGTACTCCAGTTATATGTCCAGCTGAGCAAAGTACATTTAGTTGCATACTTAATACACTAATACATAATACACTATTATCTGCACATATGTCTTTGTGCAGTAGGGTGGTGTTTACTTGGATTTTTTCCCTGTACACTGCAGTGACTCTTTTTGACCATCTGGGTAGGTACTATGCTGAAGATACATGAAGGCATAGGTTTCGAAAAAGAACCAATGTATTTGTGATGAATTAGATGAATACTATTTTTGTTGTTATGTTTATAATTTTCTTTATTTCTTTTTATTCTTTCTGATCCTTCTCCCTTGCTTTGGAAGAATAGTCATGTCTGAAAGCTATTCTCAGATCCACATTTCCTTGCATAATTTTGTTATTATATTGAATCCTAACATAGAAATTTCTCTGAGATGCTTCTGGCCTTTGGGGAAAAACAAAGAGGAGTACGGGTATTTTTTACTTCCAGACCAATTCTGGCTTTTCCTAATATTGTTAGGAATTGTTAAGTTACCATTACAGCTCTGAGGTTTTATGGATTCTTGACAACTTAAGCTCTAGTATTTACTCTAGTCTTTAGGATATATCAGTAGGTCAAGATGACAGCCTTCAAAATCATTGATAGATATACAGCAAAGGAGCCATGAGGAGACCATACAACAAAGAACCTTTCAATAATTATATCAGCTCAAAGTGAAGAGAGGTTGCATATTACCCGCTCCAGGACATCCATGAGTAACATGGTGAGATTTGTGATCATGAACGGTCAGTGTAGAATAGCACAAAGTGAATTTGCACATGAGCTTTTGTTCCTCAGAATATTCAGGAGAGAAGCATATGGCAAAAGACTGATGGACTTTCTCTTCTTCTCATGAGGTACTGAGAAATAGCCAGAATCACAGAAACACAAAATGGCCAGGGCTGGAAGGGACCTCAAAGATCATGAATCTCCAAACCCCCTGCCATATCCAGGGCCACCAACTTCCACATTTAATATTAGACAAGGATACCCAGGGCCCCATCCAGTCTGGCCTTGAACACCTCTAGGGATGGGGCATCCACAACCTCTCTGGTCAGCCTGTTCCAGCACCTCACCACTCTCTCTGTAAAGAACTTCCCCCTGACATCCAACCTAAATCTTCCCTCCCTCAACTTAAAACCATTTCCCCTTGTCCTGCAGTTATCAACCCTTTCAAAGAGTTGATTCCCTGCCTGTTTGTAGGCTCCCTTCAGGTATTGAAAGGCTGTAATGAGGTCACCCCGCAGCCTTCTTTTCTCCAGGCTGAACAAGCCCAGCTCCCTCAGCCTGTCTTTGTAGGGGAGGTACTCTAGTCCTCTGATCATCTTCGTGGCTCTCCTCTGGACTCTCTCCAGCAGCTCCCTGTCTTTCTTGTACTGAGGGCTCCAGATTTGGACACAGAATTCCAGAAAACGCTGACCTTGATTCCACTAGCTAGATTATCTTGCCTTTCTCTTGGGGAATTTATCCCAAATGAACAGAAGATTAGATCTCTAAAAAAATGTTCATGACTATTTTGGGTATAAAAAATAATAATAATAATAATAATAATAATAATAATAATAATAATAATAAAATTGAAACATTAAGACTTAAAAGAGTTAATTTGAAAACTATTCTGCCTTTGCTGGAAGTACATTTTGTCCAAATGAGGAAGGACAGAAAGAAATCTAGCATGAGAGGGGGAGCTAATTTCATTGTTGCCTAGAATAATCTTCACATTGTCCATGACCAACCAGAGCTAGACACACAGGATCTTCAGTTCTATTGCCTATTCTTATACCTCCCTCCATTCTTTTCTGAGACCTTTCCTTGTGCCAAAAGAGCATACTACCAGCAATTTGGGAAACCACTTCTCTTCAACTAAGAATGGGAAACTTATATCACTACAGCAGAAAATAATAATAATAATAATAATAATAATAATAATAATAATAATAATAATAATAATAATCCTTGAAATGCTGGGCTATTAAGCCTGAATAATAGAAATGATGAGGTTGTTTCATCTGTGGAAATCATTTCTGGATAAAAATCTTGATGTGAAACTTTGCCATGGACAATTTAAATCCCACAGACTGTAAGTATGCTTTCAGCTTTTAGTGTTTCATTTGGGTCTTACCTATAAACATGAATGTCCTGAATATACTCTTCTGTGTTAATAAGATGTTTAAGGAGCTCAGCAGCTGAAATTTGGAATATGCATTTCTAAAATTGAGCAAATAATTTAAATATAAAACTGACAAAATGCAGAATTAAAAAAAAAAAAAAAAAAAGATTTTTTGAAAACAGTATCTAAATAAGTAAATTGAGCACAGAGATCAGGAATGCATTTTATAAAATAGAATAAATATTTTTTACAATATTGCTGGAATATGCATCTCAGTCAACTGTTGGAGATCTTATGTACTAGATATCAACCTGAAATGAAAACCCGCATAGACCCTAAGTCCTGCCATGTTTGACCATTCACTTGCAATTGCCTTTGTTTTAGTGAGAAAGCATTGGTTAGCAAGAGATTTTACTTATCATTCATTTATTTATTTAAATTACTTCTACAAGGCCGAGTGAATTCTGGGAAGTGTACCAGATTTTGTTTCCCAAGAGGCTCAAATTCTCCTGTTGATTTAAATAAAAACTAGTAAGAAGTTGTCTCGCTCAAGTTGATATATTTCCCCCACTCATGCAGTAACACATAAAAAGATCTAAAAATAATTTTTCCTTAAATTTCAGTTTCTAGTCTGAGAACAAGAATTATACCAAGTAATTTCTGCCTGAATTGAATTCAGCTGAAATTTAGAGGAGTTTCTTCAAAGAAACTGAGAACACGTACTTTTCCAATCTACTCCTCTGCTTCAGAATGATAGATTCTGAATCCTACATCCAGATATGGAAATAGATTAAATTAAGTACTACTTTTTTTTTTTTCTTTTCTTTCTTTTTCTTTTTTTTTTTTTTTTCCCTCTCCCTCCTCTGGCCCCAATTGTTTTTTGAATAAAAATTATCATTTTGGGAGTCCATGTTCCTTATACTAGACTATATAGAGGACTTCGTCCTGCCTTGGTTCTGCATTTTGAATTTTCCATTTCAACATTACTAGAATAAGAGAAAATTATCTCGTAGAGAGGGCAATGTTCCAGTTAGTAGATTAAAATAAGAACCCTAAATATGATCCTATATATCATCCTGAATGCTTTGCCTTTACTTTTCAAAACAAGTGATATCAACTACTGACAAGTAGTAACATTTTAATGCTTGCCCACCTTTATTCAATTCTTCTAATGGTTCCTTTATTTAACAAAAGCAGCAAAAACAATGCTACATTTTTATTACATAAAGTGTCGCTTTTGTGTACATAAAATGGCTCAGGTTTACTGATGATTTCCCCCACCCATCATGTAACAAAATTATTATTTTAACTGTGTTCTAGAAAAACTTCTTGTTGATCTGGGGTGTTTTTCTAAAAATCAAACTGTTCTTCTTCCCTTGTGATAAGAAAGGAACAAAGTTAAGTTAAATATAATTTACCTTTAAAATCTCCATACATTTACAATGATTTGGATGATAACTAGAGAGTATTCACATAAACAAAGCCAAAAGCCAAAAAATAAAATGCATGACAAAAGTTTCTTCAAAATCTTTAAAAAGTAATTCTCCAGATTCACGTGTTATCTAAGTTAAACATGAAATAACAAATAAATAGCAAGAAGAAGAAAAAAAATTAAATAAAAATGCATATTTCTGCAATTCTGAGTTTGTTTTGTTTTTGATTTGCTTTGTTTGTTTCTCCATCTCCAGATATTCCTTCTTTCCAGATTTCTCACTTAAAAATCACAAAGTTTAAAAGAGAAAGAGGAATTTTTTTTTCCTTTTTTTTTTTTTTTCTTTTTTAGCAGAAGTAAGATAGCAGCGCTGAAAGTTTACAGATATCCCAGAATATTGGCAGTCCACCCAGATATTCAAAGTCAAGTTTTCATTGAGCACCTGCAAAAAAGATAAAGTTTCCCAACGAAACTCTCTGAGAACAGACAAAGATTCGTTCTAAAAGTTAAAAAGCAACCTCTGTCCATATTCTCCACCAAATATGTCAACATTTTATGGGCTGGATCAGCTCAGTTCTGTGACTAGCAGGGCAAAGGGATTTCACAAATCTGTACCTCTGGAAAAGGGAAACAGGGGACCTGAGAATAATTAAAAACAGCAGCAACGATCTATGGAGAAACAAACTAATTTACTAAATATGGAATTGGAATGCAAGATAACACACTATAATATAATATAATACAGTATAATTAGAATTGGAGCTAATAAATCAAATAAAGTGAGTGATAGTGCCCAAAAGTGGAAAGGCCTTAAACTAGTGCTGTGAGATGCCTGTGGTTGGGATGAGCAGCAGAGAGGAGAGTTGAAGAAGGGATGTCAAATGACCCACTAAGGCCTTATATCTGTTCCCCTTCAGCAGGAATCATAACAGAGCAGTGAACGCTCTTCTGGAGAATGTAGTTCTTCTTCTGTTCCAGACAGGTGCCTGAAACTGGAGCAATAACTCTTCAACTCCCAGTGGTTTGGAAGACGTTATGATATAGAATTCTGATAACCAAAATTCACAATATCATGACAACTACATAATCATTACTGGAGATAATATATAGCATAGAACCTAATTATTATTCTTCCGCAGGATATAATCTTCAGAATTGCATAACTTGATTTTTTAATTTCTCATGCTTTATTGTGTTTTTTTTCTTTCTTGTGTTCTGCTCAAAGGCAGGCAGTCTGCCCTTGGCCAGAATACTGCTGAGCACAGTAACAAGTGAAATCATTTAAATGGAGGGCAAAAACTATAATGGATCTGAGATATATTGGTTGATACTAGTTTAGAAGAGGTTCCTGGTGACTGGGGCAACAATACAATGAGGAATGCGGCCAGTAGGGCACCAACAGGTATGTCATCTTGGCTCATATTATTTTGAGCTAAGAATAGTGGTTACTATTTTATCTTCAGTTTTGGTTATTTTGGGGTTACTTGCACATGTTTTCAGACAATCTGATCACTCCTCCTCTTAAAAGCCTACAGCTCCTCTTACAGACCTACCACTTCGTTAAATTATCCTTATAAATCATGTAGATCTTTAGGTGTAAAACTATGCAATTGCACAAGTAAAGCTTAACACATAACAGTCGCTGTGTCAATTTACTGCTGCAGCTAATAAGTTAAAATCAGATCAGGACCAAACAAGAGAAATTCAAGCAAAATCTGACAGGAACTGAGGTGTTAAGTTACTGAGGTAGTACAAACTTTATCCTAGGCATGTCCAACCCATGCCCCATGGGCCACATGCAGCCCAGCTCAGTTTGCACATAGGCCTGTGCCCCCTGCTGCTGTGACATCATGGTTCTTCTCCACCAAGAAACCCTGCCCAGTCCCAGGACACAGGGAAGGAAAGAAGTACTGACAAATAATATGGCACTATGCTTAACTGGCAAGGAAATTATGTAACTTTTCAAATAATACTATATGAAAGAACACTGTATATAGAAACATGCTGCCAAACTTAATGCATATCAAGGAATGCTTCACAGAGACAAAATAGGGGAACTGAAAAGAGGCTGTCACTTCAATCAAATATTTAAAAATAAAATAAAATTCAAATGGACTCTTATAAAAGCTAATTATGTGGTAGCAAATCTGACTTCAAAAAGATCAAAGCCTTTTCCAGATGGTAAGTTTGTCAAGTAATGTATGGAAAACATGACATATGCGAAGTGTCCTGATTAAAAAAAATAAAAAATAAAGGTGTTTCCAAAATCAGTTTGTTCCACCAGACTGTAGCCAGGTAAGATAAAGAAACAGGAAAATTGGAGTGTAAAGCTGCTAGGTTTTTTTTGTTGTTGTTGTTGTTTTTGTTTTTCCTTTGGCTATAAATGAAAATACTGAAGCTACTGATACGGCTCAAATTGCCATTTTCATCAAAGAGTCTGATAAGAAATATAATGCCACTGGAAAAAAAAATAAAATGGTTTCTTGGTGCCATTGAAAGACACAGCTAAATCTCTTCATTTGTGTGAAGCAGGATGAAAATATAGTCAGGCGATTTGTTTAAACCTTTGTCAACATATCTGACATAGCTACTGATGGTAGGTAAAAAAAAAAAAAAAAGGGCCCTGTAACATTAATTGAAGATGATGCAATTACCACCTGGAACTCAAGTTCGTTGAAATATCTCTGCATCAGACATCAAGAAAATTTATGTGCGAAAGCTTTAAAAATAGATAATGCCATGCAAATAGTCACCAAATTGCAAATTTCATAAAGTCCAAGGGACTGAATCATTGCTAGTCCTCGGAGTTCACTGAAATATGAATGCTGATTATGGGGTGATCATTTACTTTTCTGAAGGAAGTTGCCAAGCACCTAAGTTTGGGTAAAATGCTAGAAATACTTTGCAAAGTGAAATCAAGTCCTTTATGGAAACAAAAGGAAAAGTTGTGCCAGAACATAAAGATTAAAAATGGCTTACAGATTTAGCATTTTTTGTGGATTGACTGCTCATTTAAATGAGTTAAGACTCCAAAGTGAAAATCTCTTTATCTTCGCTATGTTTCAGACAATAACAGAGTTTAAAATGAAACTTAAATTATGATGAGCTCAAGTTATGGGAAATAATTTCAGACAATTTAACACATTAGATAAATACAGTCCCATTGAAAAATATGCAGCTGGGGTTTCCATTTTGATAAGAACTTTGAAAATAGGTTTCAAGATTAAAAATATATATATATATATTTTTTTTATATATTTGCAACTCCATTTTTAGTGAACATATTACTTGCAAATTTTCACATGGGATGTATAGAGTTGCAGTCGTTCATTCAACTCAAAGATAAATTTGGTTTTGTCTCTACCAAACTTCCATAAGTCCTGTTACCAGAGAAAAATATTCTTTGCTTCAGTCATGATTTATTCATGTCAATGATTTTTGGCAACGTGTACATTTGTGAACAATTATTGTCAAGTATGAAATATGGGAAGAGTAATATTTCACCAAAGATCTCTGATGAACACCTTGAGAACTCACTAAGATTGGCAGCCACAGCCATCAAATCAGCCTGGTGCATTACATTCACAAAAATAAGGTCAAACATCAATACTAATTTTATATTTTTGCTGCTGCCATGTTTTCTTATGTTTTAATAAGAATGAATAAATAGAAGTTTTGTTTCTTCTATATATTTTTATTATTTTATAAGTAACTCATATCAACTTCTGTTCACTCAGTGCAGCCCAGGCATGTCAAAACTTTGGACAATAATGCTCTTGAGCACCTGTTGAGCACCATCAAGTGTTGCAGAAAGCCACATATTTCCAAAATTTTTGACCAGTTCTGACAAAGATAGCTGAATCCCCTGCTACTATTTCAGGACGTCTCAAAAGAAAGTAGGAATGTACACAAGGACAACTAGTTTGAGTGCTCATTTTCTATTTAGTACACAAGGTTCTTGTTTCTTTTTTGCTTGTTTCTTTGTTTGTTTGTTTTTATTTGGTTGATCAGGTTTTTTTTTTTTTTTTTCTTTGTTGTTGTTTTGTTTCTGTTGTTGTTTTCCAGGCATTATGCTGTTCTCTCACTTTTAAGCATTTAATGTTTATGCTATTATTATTTGGAATTGGTTTTAAAAAAATTAACATCATGCTTACTTGCAGTTTAGATGTGTGTATGTTCCTTGGGAGTTCACTTTCTGAAACAAAGGCGGTTCAAACAGGCATTTAAATAATAAATATTTAAAGAATGAGTAGTAATCAACAGATAGCTATCTTTGACACAACTCTATTTTGTTACTTCTATTCTAAAAGACTGTATAGACTAAAACAAATTAACTGAATTAGATTGTCAATCTATGTCAAGTGATAATCTAGAACTTGAAAGGAACACATATTTCACAAAATATTAAAATTTATAATTCTAGAATTACAAAGTTCATATTAGTGTCTAGACTATCATATCAATTTCTGCCCAAGGCATATGATTCCATCTAGCACTTCTGATTAGCACTTTCAATAAACAAACAAATAAATAAATAATTTACCTTACCTGCTATTAATTCTTTAATGCTGTTTCAAAATAGGGAAAGATGAAATAAATAGAGAAAATTTCAGAATAAAAAATTTAAAAAATAAAAAAAAAATGTTTAAGTTTACTATATGTTTAGTCTTTCCAGCAATTGCAGGAACAGAGCATGTACATTATGTGAGTATGACATGTTGTTCCCAGAGTGAAATTTTGTGTTCATGTCAGTATTAAACAAAAGTAATTAAAGCGGGAAAACAAACAAACAAACAAACAAACAAGCTACAACAGGGACAAAATATTATAGCTACTTCTAAAAATTTCTTTTTTTCTTACTCTAGTCAAAAATACTGCAAGCCTTTTACTTAGCTTCTTTCTGTATTATGCCACTGTCTAAAGCTGGTCTCTTGTCTAAAGTTGGTTGGTCTCTTCCCCCTTTGCCTACAACAGTAGAAGGATTTTGTAGATGCTTATAATATTTCATATTGATTCATAAAAGAAATGCAGCCTAGAAATCCTTTCTCATGTCTCCAAGGATCTCAACTCTGATATCATTAGAAATATTTTTGTACACAGGAGGAAGATGACACAAAATAATTAAGACACTACAAAAAATATGCTAGATTCAGAGTTTTTAAAGGCTTTCCTCTCCCTTTATTTTCTATTTTTCCCCCCCAAGAAATATATTTATTTTAATTTACACTCAGATTAGGTTCCCAAGCAACAGATGGAAGTCAATTTGCAATATGAGACAGTCATTCCAGTCAATGAAATTAAAAAAAAAAAAAAAAAAAAAAAAGTGGCTTCTTTTTGGACAATTGTCTTCAGAAATGCAGATAGAGAAACCTTACATAGATTTATTTAAAATCTCTTTGGAACAATAGCAAACTCACTGGCAAAGCTAAAATCTCTAAATCAAGAAATTCTGTTTTTTTTTTTTTGTTTGTTTGTTTGTTTTTAACACAAAACACAACACTTATTTTGATTAAATCAGGATTGTGATGGGTCTCTGCCTAAGCTATAACTGACTTTCTGAATCTGCTGGCATGCTGCAGATTCATCCTTATGAAATGCAGATAGCTACTCATGAGCCTGAACCAAAAACTGCTCCATCTCAGATTCCTTTCAAGTCAGTAGGAAAAGATAAAAACCTTTATCCAGTGATTCAATGTCCTTCAAATTTCAGTTCATTCCTGACACAGACCATTACCTTCCACGGACTATAGTATTCCACAAGCTGCTCTCTAAGAATAGAAGAAAAATAATAATGAATATTAGCTACAGCACTCTTTTCTATCCTATCTTTCCTTAAGTGTATCACTGTAGAATGAGATAAGTTATATTTAAAATGGATCAGAGATAATAAAAGCATTTATCATGACTTCTTAAGGACGCACTCTTCAACCCTCACTGATCATGAATAATAACATTAAGCAAATAGCTTGTCACAGGCAACATCACACTTTCATTTAGCCGTTCAAATGAGCAATAGCAGCACTGACTTCCTGCAGTTCCCCATAACACTACAGAATCTCCTGGAATATGAGACATGTACCCCTGGCAGCAGGAAGGGTCTTAGGCCTCCTGCAGATGGAAATCCACCTTCTGTTCCAAAATGCTTCTTGAATCTCATCTCATGGGCTATCAAAGTAGTCACTGCACAACTTCTGCAAACAACCTTTTCTATACATCTCCAGCCTCACTGTCAAGAATTTTTTTCAATATGTAAAGTAGATTTTCTCTGCTGGATTTTAAAATATTTCTGTCTTTCCCGGGTATCATGACTGTGAAAAATAAAGGTTATTACTTTTTCTGAAGACTGTAATCATGTCATCCCTGGGAATTCTCCAGGGCTGAGCATCATCCATTCTATCTCTTCTCCTAGGTAAGGAATTTTAGACCTCTGATTGCTCTCATTCCCCATCATCTCCCCAGTTTCCCATATTTTTCCTTAAAAGCAACATCTAAAACTGGACAATATTCTTGTTGAGATCCAAACCTGATTATATTTTGTAAGGATGGCTTTTGATCATGCATCTCAGCATAATGTTTACGCCTGTTTTGGCATTGTCATATCACTGATAATATTTATTTAATGTTATATGAGAAAGTTGTGAATTAATATTCTTATTTCTGTTGTTTTGCTGTCTGAGCAAGATCTGTGTCCTATATTTTCATAACTGTTTGCTCTATGCATTACAAACTGTGTTTGCTTCTATTAAAGAGAGGGATATTTTTTAGCTCTTATCTCAAATTCATGTTCACTCTGAGCTGTAATCGTGTGCTATCTCTTCGGTTCTGGTGTCATCTACAAATTTAACAAACATGCTCGTTCAAATCACTAAGAAAAATATTGAATAGAACTAGATGCAAATAAATAGGAAACTAGACACATTGCTATACAATCAGAAGATGAGAAAATTAAGAAAGACAAACTCTAAAGTTTACTTTTCCCTTTCTGCTCTTATTGGATTACTTATAAGCTGTGACCTTATAAATATTAATATATAAAATTCCATTAGATGGCATTCAGTGCTGTATGGCATAGTTTCCAGGTTCTGCTGGACTAATAAAACCCTGATATGCACTGCAAGGGACTTCCTCTTTGCAATTCTTTTAACCAGCTCTTAATACGGTATGTAAATTGTAGTTGTTTATATTGCCAATTTACCTCCTATTTAAATCACACTGGAATTTGGCCTGTTGAGTTTGTGTTAATCTGCCTTGAAGGATTTGGCCTACACCAGAGTTGAGGAGGGAAGAGGGAAGAGGAGAGAAAGAAAAAATGAACTACTTCTCAAAATTTTTACACATTAAAAACATTAACTAAGATAAGCTATGTAAAAATGCTTTTTAAAATTTCTAATGCATTATCCATTTTATACACTTATTTCCAGAGGGTTAATTAGTATGTAATTCTTCCAGCAAGAAGAAAATAATTTCCTACCAACGTTGAATTTGACACAGTTTCTACATATACATCACATTGTCATTACAACTGAACTTATTTGTCTGATTTTACTTTATTTTATTATCAAGTGGATACTTTTAAGGAACTCTCACACACACAGAAAAAAAATCAAAAGCGTCAGTTCATAGAATCTTAATATATTCAAACTTGTTAAAAATATATATTAAGTTCACTAACAGATACTGCATTGGATCATATTTAATGTATCTCTTGGATGCAAAACCTATAACAATGTTCATACTCTAGATTTTCCTTTTTCTTCTTCATCTGCGCTTTGACTTTCAGCCTTCACTAATTAATTTTATTAATCTGCATCAGTCATTTCTTTTCAAAGCTTTTCTTAATAAAATAGTTTCCTTGTGTTAGAAAAACAAGTCAACAAATAAAAGTATTTGGGTATTACTTGTTCATTCCCTGTGAACAGAATGTGTTTCTGACTCACAGTGAGATCTGCATCTGGAAATGGACTTTTCATGTATTGCATCTATAAGGTAGGTGTCCACATTTCTGCCTCCAGCTTCAGCCCTCACAAAAAGCCAGCTTCTGTGTTTCTATGAGGCTCAGGCTATGCAGTGCTGTGACAGAAGAAAGAAAGGGTTGTTATTAAATGACTGGTTTTCAAATGGAGAGTACACAAACTAATTTGTGGCATTCACGCCACCACCTCTGGAGCACACACTGCAGGGGCTAGAGATCTCTCCTCGCTCTACTCGTGATCTCTCCTCATTAAGACCATTGCAACACAGACACCAATGTGGGGATGCTGCAAAATGGTGTTTATTACAATTCAACGATACCTTTTATATCTTCTTTTGTCCACTTGTCAGAATCTTACTGGTGGATTTCAGTCCACGTCACCTAGCACCAGTCTTGCCGTTAGTCCCTCTTGTTTACATCGTATGGCAGCTACCTCTAGGTGGTGTCCATCTTCTTCTTTGTTATCTTTGTCCTTCAGTTCCTTCTTCTTGTTCATCTTCTTCCTCAAGGCCAACAGACACACTGTTCCAAGCACATACCATGATGTTACACAACTCTGGCACATGTTTATCATGAGACAATCCAGCTGCCTGCACCGTGACAGCCCGAATCCCCGGTTAGCCTAAGAACAAACCCTATGCCAATTAACCTAGATCCAGGGGTAAAATGAGAATCTCACAAATAATGATGTAGAAATTATCCTATTGTCATTCCTACTCATTTGGGCAGAGAAGTAAGAAGTCCAAATTTGAAGGGCATGATGAAATTACAGATAGAAAAATAAGCACTGTAGCCTTAGTAGTGCAGTTACAAGGTAAGAGACCAGAAGTAAAATCCCAATGAAAATGAAAATTTTCTGGACAAAACTTCCACAAGCACAAACTGTGATGGAAGAAATGAAAATATGACTCAGAGAAAAAAACAGAAACAGATAAACTGAAACCACAGGCATAGAGTCAATAAGAGTAAATTTAATTCACTTCCAGAATTGTCCTATAGACCAATACTTGTTCTTTTATCCTGTGAAAAGAAGGCAGAAATAGTGAGAAATGATTTTCTTACAAGGACTTAAATGATCCCATACTTCATGACCAATTGATGTACTAGTCCATAATACTTTGCAATGCCACTCAGATCACTTCTGTGTGGGAATCAGAATACCAGAACCTGAAGAAGTTCAACAATGAATAACTCACAGGTCAGAAAATACTATCCACATCTTCTCTAAATGAGGAATTCCTCCATATGATTGGTGGATAGAGTCAACCCAAAAATCAAGCTGAATTCAATTTCCATTTTGTTTTTCAACTCACCATTAATAAGAAAAAAGGACATTCTAAAGCTTAGTCTAGGGCCACCATAGCAGAAGAAGAAGAAAGCAGAAAAAAATAATAATAAAAAAATGAGGATATATATATATGTATGTATGTATGTATGTATGTATTCAATAAAAACTTGGAAGCCTGAAAAAAATAAGATTTTTATTTTTAAATAGATCATAAAATTGCAGTATCCATAATTTTGGGACAACAGAGGTTTTCAAGTGTCCCTTGTGGTATCAGGATCAGTACAAGAAACAACTGAGTTCTGTTTATGTACCAGCAGCAAGAAGGCAGGAAAAAAATACACCCCAATGAGATTAATTTTGCTGATGATACATAACAGAGTAAAGGAAAAACAGTCAAGATACCAAACAGAAAGACAATAGTAAAACTTTGAATGAACAAAAAAGATCTTGTGTGTGATTTATACTGTTTAATATGGAAAGAGGTGAGGCAGTAGATAATGAAGTTAAATAAAATGGCAGAAATAAGAAAAGGAAATAAGAAAAAGGAAACAAATTCCACTACCAAAACCACTAACATCACAAAAAAGGAAGTCTCCAGTAGAGAGTGGAAAAACAACTTGAAAGCATTAAGAGTAATGGAGAAACTGTGTTGTATGCCACAAGAAATACTAATGAGATGGGAGAGAATTCTGTGGATGTTTTTCCAAGTCCACTCTTTATGACAAGCCCCAAATTTCACTACAGTTTACAAATCTTGGATGACTGATTACTTCAATACAACTGATTTCCCAGATAGCAGTCTTGATCTGACTATTTCTTATTCACAGCTCACTCAAAACTGAATTAAAAGTGAATCTAGGAGAAAGAAAACAATGTGAGATTTAAGCTTGCTTCATTGTTTCTGCAAACTAAAATTCCTCTCATTTTCCCTCTCCCTTATTTTAATCACATATTAAAAAAAAAAAAAAAAAAAAAAATCACCTTTTTATTCCTCTTTTGTTTCTTTTATTTGTGTGTATATATACTAACATATCTAAAAATGCTTACAATAACAAGATGTCGTTCCCATGTTGGATTTTGCAATTAATCTGAAAAATGTTAAATTATCCTTTTATCTAAAGACAATCACATCATTCTTCTCCCAAACAAGTGAAAAAGATACTGTCTCCAACTCACATGCTTATGTGTATCGACACTAGCTTTTAGCCAGTCTTTCCACCCAAATCCACCAACCTCTCCCATGAGCACAAAGCAAATAGCAGCACAGATATAATCTCAACTTTATCAACCTGACTGAAAGGCTGTCCTTTGCCAGCGTGCACACATGCTGGTTTCAAAACCAACGCCCATTTAGCTGTTTTTTTGAAGACATATTAACCTTGATTCCTTACCGCCTTTTTGTTAGAAAGCCAGAAATCTCAAAGAGTGATGGCTCCAGTATTTGTTACATTTGTTACTGGCAAATGACATTAAAATTTCTGAAGACAAGTGAACATCCTAAAGATTTTCAGTTCACCCAGTAAGCTTGATAGTAAAATATGATTAAATTCTGCAGAATAAGTGGAGCTGGCATTAAAATTGATATATTAAATGCACAGAACTTAGAATGCGCAATTGATCCTGGCAGTCAGAATTTCTTACAGATTTTTATTTTATTTTATTTTTTTCTGAACAAACTTGTTCATTAATATTAAAGCAAAATTTGCTTTTAATGAGCTGGAATTTTATTACACATATTTATTTATTACACAACATTGACTATTTTTCCTAGTCTTCTACATAAACATTTTCCCAAATTGCCTTACAAAAAAGAAGAAACCTGAATAATGACTATATCTTATAGGATACAGAAAGGAAAAAAAAAAAAAAAAACAGCTAAAGACAACAGACAAGACATCACCATACACAAACCTCTGGAATTTCTACTGAGCTTTCTTTCTTTTAACGAATAGGGTTTTGGTTTTTGTTTTTTGGTTTTTGGTTTTTTTCCTTAAATTTTTAATGAAATTATTGCTTATTTAATCCATGAAATCCATACAGAATGTTACACTGCATATTACCTTCATCATTCCAAAAGTAGTGCTTCCTGTTTATTTCCATGGAAAATACAACAGATACTGACTCACTCCAATTTATAGGAGGAGAGGAGGTTCTTTTAAGATATGTTTACCCAATTTAGTGAGATTAGAACACAATGGGCCAAAAATTAGCCCAACCAGCTTATTACAAATCCTAGTTGTTTAGGAAGATGGGGAAGGAAAGACAAAAAGATACTAAATAAAAGCAAGGACTCTTTGTAGGAAGCAGGAGGGAGACAGTCACCACCATGGATCCAGCGTGGTTCACAATTCAGTCATTAATCGTCAGTAGTGGTGGTTTGTCGGGCATTGTTGTTCAGTTAACAATGACAACTGTGACTGACTTTTCAATGACAGTACAAACTTATTTGTAAGTCCAAAGCGGTCAAGTTAGCTCTATTTGGAATGGCAGCTTCTCACTTTTGGATCTCAGTAGGAACTCTTTTTGTTCCCATCTTCTGGGCCTTGCCAGCAGATAAGGGGGAGCAGGGAGGTGCCAACTTGTATCTTGTCTTCAAGATTGCCTACAATTGCTATCCCCAATCTCCCATAGCAAGCTGGAGTTATTTGGTCACAGGACAGATCTTCTGCCAGTAAACAGTCCTGAGCGCTCTCTTCCAAAGGCAAATAGTTCCAAATAAATGCTTTCAAATGTAAAATTGTCCACACAGCGATGCTGACAGCCACATGACAACACCCACCTCTCATCTCCTAGATAACTCAGTTTTATCACAAGAAATGCCTTGGAAAGCAAGATTTGAGCCAAAAACAAAGAAGGATTCATACAGATACAGTGAGAACAGTAATTCTGTTTGATAAGACAAAATCTCAGTTACAAAATCCTATTTTTCAACATAGTATTTCAACATTGTTAGCTCTGCATTTTCACCAGCGATGGACGAGAGGCTCCATGTCATGCTTTTCAAAACTTGCACCATTGTAATTAACATGCTGCTGCTGTCACCACTGCTGAAATGCACCATCCACTGTCTCAACTGCGCTCACATCCACTGTTTATTCTCCATAAATGTTCAGCAAGCATCAGTGAGTAGCATTGGATGCCATTTTTTGGATGAATTCAATAGCACATCTTTGCTTCATATACTCTTTCATGTCAGACAGTATTTTGTCAGACTGCCCTCTGGAATGGAATATTGGCAGGAAGGCTCTACCTCTACTGCCATACAACCATTTACCTCTGACATACTGGGTCAACATAATAACATAGGAAGTGTTACTTTCAGAGCAGCCCTCATATAAATCCATCCCATCTAACTGCCATCTGAAGGAATCAAACAGTGCAACTGTAAGAAATAAGACATCGGATAAAACAAAACAATTATTTATCCTGGCAGTAGTTGATGTTTTGTTTTTATTTTATACAAAATAAAAATATACAAAAATATAAATATAATACAATATAAAAATATACGAAGTTGTGGTAGGTGTTAATGACATCCTGTTAACCTATTTTGCTCTTCCTTCTCTTGCTCATCTTTAATGTACAGAAACAAAATCTTGTGAGTGTTAATTCCAAACATACTGCTTTAGCTCTGTGAAGCAGTATATGAGTATTCTACTTGAAATGATCATATTACTACCAAATTCTAAGCAAACATCAATCAAACAAACAAAAAAACAAAAAAACAACACCAACAACAACAAATAACCCTCCCTATGGCAATACTCACTGTTCATACAAAATTTGACAGCAAAACTGGAACCATTTCTGAGGGTGTCTTGCTCCATTTTTAGGAGGGAGAGGAGGTTCTTTTAATATCTGCATACCTGGCGTGAGATTAAGAAACAATAGTTCAAATGTTGGTCCAACCAGTTTATTACAAATCTTTATCAGGGAAATGGGGAGGGAAGGACGGACACTATCATGAATTAGGGTACTGGGGAAGGGATGGAAGGCGATAGAAGAGATAGAAAAGAAGAGGCAAGGGGTCTTTATAGGAAGCAAGAGGGAGATAATCACCACCATGGATCCAGTGATGTTGTCAGTCATTGATCTTGGGTAGTGGTGGGTCATTGGGCATTGTTATTTTGTTGATGACAACAACAATAACGACAATGGTGACCACGTGATGATGGCCCCTTTTCAGTGCTTTCAAAGTGGTTGAGTCAGCTGTCTTTGGAGTGACAGCTCAAATCCAAAGTGGTTGAGTCAGCTCTCCTTGGAGTGGCAGCTTCTGGCTCTGGGATCTCAGCAGAAACTGCTTTGTTCTCATCTTCCGGGCCTTGCCAGCGGAAAAGAGGGAGCAGGGATGCCCATCTGCATTCTGCTTTTCGCAGGACGCGATGGTATCTTCCCCAATTTTCCCATACCAACCTGAAGCTATATAGTCATAGGCCAGATCTTCCACCAGTAAACACTCCTGAGCACTCTCTTCTGCTCTTCTCCAGAGCAAGCAGCTCTGGATGAAAGTGCTTTCAAATGTTCCCAAAGTGATGTCGATTGTCACACAGGAACACCCATCTCTTGCCTCCTCAACAAATCACTCAGAGTCTTATCACAAGAAATACCTCAGGAAGCAAGCTTTGAGCCAAAAAACAAAGAAGGAGTCTCACAGAGGGGAAATTCTCAAATCAGTCAATTTTTTTACTAGTTGAGAAATAAAGCAGAACAAAGCAAAAATAGATCAAGAGGAGTAAAAGCAAGGAACACCTTTTCTCTAAAGATGTTTGCACCTTCCACCTTTCAACTTGAAACTTAACCCTGCTCTGAAATTCAAATAAAAACAATTTAGCATAAATATCAAGACAAATGCACATACAAATACTCCATTTTATACTGAAGATATAGAACAGTGGTATGATATCTTATATCTTTAAAAATATTAGAGAAAAATAGTAAATTTCTGACACATAAATATGTCAGTGAAAGCCATAACCTGCATATTTTGCTCTAAACACCTTTAAGGATACTATGCCCTTTTTTCAGATTCTCAATAGAAAATTTTCCATTTTCATTGTGTATGTTAATATAAATATGATTCATACGATAAAAAATATGATAAAAGTACTGATAAAAATTGGATAATAAAGCTTAAGATATTTTTAAGTTAACTTTTTATTTTAAGAGAAATTGGATACTTAACCTGTTCAGACACATTTATAGATTGCTAGTCATCTATTTATAACCTTGGGCATTTAAATGACATTTAATATACCATTGTAAATTTGGTTGAATGAATGTAAGCCAAAGCATGAGAATGTTCACTTTACTTGATAAAGGGTCAACCACATGCTTTAGTGTTGGCCTTGCATCAGAAACTTTGCTCTAAACTTCTAAACATGTAAATGAAAAAGGGAATAAGTTCAGACACAAAATTAAAAACACAAACAAACAAACAAACAAAACATTCCTGCAGCCATTGACTCTTATAGAACCTCTTGCTCAATTGTTTCCACTACAATGTCCATGACTTCAGTTAAGATATGAGTATCTTTTTCTAATTTCAACTCAGTAAATATGAGAAAACAGAAATTAACTGTAAAAGACAGAGATGGATCAAAGCACAGAAGTCTAGAGCAATTATGTTTAAGCTAATTATTACAACAGGAGAAAGTGATGTCCCAATCTCAAAGATTAATTCGTCTATGCTTGAATATGGGAAAAAAATATAGCAAACAAAATTGATACCACAGGCTCAGATTAAGTAATTACTAACCAGAGTATTGAGTTTATAGTATGTAATGAAAAGACTGGCACTCTCTGCTGTTCATTTTCAAATGCCTGCAAACTAAGGCTTTAGACTGACTTTGAAGAAAAACGTTACTTATTTCCCTGTAGAACTCCAGAGACTTGCTTTCTGATTTCTGTTTTGTACTTTCTGTACTTCTTTTGATGTTGTCATTGTTTCAAGTAGAAATTGATCATTTTATTTAATATAATAATATTAATATAATATTAATATAATGTTAATATTTTTCTTCCAGATATATATATACATATATATATGCACACATATATAAATATATATAGGGATTTTAGATATGGTAGTCTAGCTCTAAAATATCTGGCAACGTTTTATCTCACTCCCTGAAGTGCAAATCATAACTTTTTTTTGGCAATTTCTCTTCTAATTGTATTTCTTATCAATTTTGTAATTTACCAGCATCTCAAAAAATGCTGTTAAAATGATCAAAAATGATGAGAATGAAATGAAAAAAATATATTTATTTGTATGTTGCTTTCAACTAAACATTAATAGGAAAAACAAAACAACTTTTTACATGTTTTTAAAGCAGAAAATTTGGTAGCAGTTTATACAGAAAAGAAAGAGGGGAAAAAAAGGAATTTCTCAATTAAGTGCAATGTCTTCATTCCAAAAAGAATTTAAGTCCCAGGCTAATTTGCCTGAGACTCTAAGTCAGAGGATTCTTCTATTCCCTGAATACTCACTTTAGCTACCACTTAATACTGATTTAACAACCACAAGAATAACTTTACTGTTTAAATATTTAACATTCAATTCAAATGTGTAACAGCACTATGGAATTTGGTTCACGGTTTCTGACACAGAGTAGCTTATAGAAAAAGTGAAGATATATAAGAGCAGAATTCATGAAGTCAAATGTACAAAATGAAATACTATTAGCAAAGGACAAAAAAAAATGATTAAGGAAAGAAATTTGAAATGTTTAAGAAACAATAGGTTTCTCTTCAGCAGAGATGGAGGAAACAAATGATAGATTATAGAGAGAAGGATGAAGTGTTAAATGTGTATGTTGCTTTAGCTTTTGCTGGAAAGGCTGGTAATAACGAGGTACTTAAGGCACCAGTAAGTGGGAAGGGAAGAAAGAAGTCACAAGAGAGAATTAAGATAGACTAGATTAAAGAATACTGATATAACCAGAACCTAGTCAAATCCTCAAGGCATGATGGAATTTAATATATGCTATTAAAATATATGCCAGAAAAAGTATAAAGAAACCTTTAGCAATTATTTTTGAAAACTCGTGGATAATACCCAAACTGTACTTGGAAAGAGCAGTTATGGCCTGGAATTCAAAAGAAAGATATCCATGAAACTGCAGGTTGGGAAATTATTCTTCCTTGGTACTGTTTTAAACAACATTAGTCTCTGAACACACTGGAACCTGCTGTGTCCCTAAAGCAGAAACAAAACTATTTTGTTTATCAATCAGGAGAAGAATAGATCCCTGGTGGTCTGGGGAATTCATGTCCTGGTCCAGAGTCAAAGGGAACTGGACCTTCATGGACTTTTCACCAGTGTCTTAGAGTACTGTGAATGAAAATGAGAAGGAGATTAGGAAAGTAAACAGAAGCTGAAATTTTTCAGGTGATTTTTATAGGTCTAGCAGAGAGGATTACAGAAAGCAAAGAAAAAGGTATGAATACATTGCTTTAGGTGGTTTAATAACTTAAAGCTTATCATACAAGATAAATATATATTTTAATTTTCTTCGGGCTTAGGCAAGACAATAAAGAAAGAAGTAAATAGCCAGGTGATGGTTTTGAGTGCATCTTAAACAGGATTCCACTTGCTATTCTCATTGTAGATCTAAAATGAATAGAAAGAAACCAAACACAGAGCATCTGAATTCCCTCATACTTAAAAACCTGTAAGAAGTTTATGTCAATTGCCATTACACAATAATGTGCAATCTAGATTCTTAACAGTGAGAGTATAATAATAGAAATTGTATAATTATTATCATTTGGATTCCTGACATCTTAGCAAGATGAGTGTGAAAATACATTCAGCTAACTTGCAGACAGAGTTGCATGCCTAATTTGCAGGCATTATGAAGGTTACCTGTGTAGATTGAATAATTATGTACACACACAGCTATCATTTGACATTTGCTCAAACAATTATCTAATCTGTGCCTTGAATTATGGGCCCAGCTTGAATGTGCCTGACACTTGCTGTCAAACAGTATGAAGTTCACAGACATCTTCCCGTAGGTCCTACGCTTTAACTAGTAACTTGAGGAAGGGATTGCATTAACTTTCTCTATAGATAGTTCGTAATTTCCAAAGATCTCATCTGCAAAGAAAATGCAAAACTGTCTTGATACACTACAAATATCTTGAAATCAATGAAAACAATCTTTTCAGGATAAATAAAATGTAGAAGAATTAACAAGATTATTTTAATGCAAGGACGGTGAATAATAAGTACTGAACATAAGCAAGTTATTTGGAGGATGCAGGAAAAAATAACATTTGCATTACAATACTTTGTTGGATAATATATTGGCCCTAGAACGTTCATGGGTTTTTTTGTTTTGTTTTGTTTTGTTTTGTTTGTTTGTTTGTTTTTACTATTGTAGAGGGATATACTCTGAGGAAGACAAACCTGGCTCCTCAATTGAGTTTGTGAAGTTTTGAAAAAGGCTTCGCTTGTCTTAGGAGCATTATATAACCTGGTTGATGGAAACAGAAAGAGACAACGTTAACATTTGTTTACACATTTTGTACCCACATTATCACTTGCCACTGTCATGGTTTTGTGATTTTTGGTTATTGATATTCCCCATCATAACATTATGAAGTGCACTGGGAGTTAAGCTCTTAATGCTCCAGTTCTGGGAACCTGTCCGGAAGAGAAGAAGAACTACATACTCCAGAGGGCTTTGCAGTCAGAGAGGAAATATAACTCCTGGCAAGGTCACCTGATTCTCTTCTTCATCAGGCTCTCCTCTCTGCTGCTCAACTGGACTGTGAATCTCATCTCAGTGTTATGGTGAGGCCTATCCACCTTTCGGACTCTCTCTCTCATTATATTTGATTTATTAGGTTCAAATCTAATTATACTGTATTACAGTGTGTTATCTTCCATTCCAATACCATATTTAGTAAATTAGTTTGTTTCTCCTTAGATCATTATCACTGTTTTAATTATTTTGGGGTCCCTTTTTTCCCTTTTCCAGAGGCACAGATTTTGCAAAATCCCTCTGCCCTAGTAGTCGCGGAACCGGGACAAACCAGATGATAAACCATTGACAGCCACCATATTGGTTTCCATAACATTTCTTCAGCTTTGGCAGATAGTAAGCTATAGGCCATCTGGATGTACTAGGGATATGCAGTTCACTTTCAGTGAACTTAACTTTTGAACTTTCAAAATTTGACATGTATCTCTTATTCTTTCTTCCCTTATGATTTCCAGGAAACTAATACAATGTTCAAATATTGTGCTCCATTCTAGGCAATGTTATTTCAAAAAGAAAAGACTGATTAGAATAGATTCAGAGAAGAGCAAGAGAATTATAAAAAGGACTTGAAAAAAAAGACTGCCAGTTTGAGGAAAGATTAACAGACCTGGTCGTATTGATTCTGTTAAAAAAAAAAAAAAAAAAGGAGAGAGAGAGATTGAGGAGAGACATAAGATGTGTAAAGGGAAATTGGGGAAATTGCAATAAGAAAAGGAATTCATATTTTCTCTGGCCTGTGGACAGCAAGAGGTAACTGGCTTATGCTACAGCAGGAAATATATATTAAATATCAAACTCTTTGAGTAGCAGAAAACTGTTTGAAAGTATGTTTGCTAAATCTGAGTTGGCAATATTTATCTCTTTTTTGTTTGTTTTTGTACAAGAATTCTGACAAGTTTTTCGTCCTTCTATAAATGTTAGTAAAAGAGTGAGTATTATCAGTAATAGGAAATGCACACAAAATGAATGATAAAGAGTGTGTTACTGTGTACACTGAGACCGATAGAAAGTATGCATTTGTGCTTTACTACAGAACTACTTATGTTGAAACTCTGGTATGAGTTTTTGTTTAAAAACACATTACTTCCTATTTGAGATGTTTAATGCTATTCAAATGGCTTGGTTCTTACACAAAAAGTTTGAAATTAGCTTCTCTCCCAGTTCTCCTTTAATAAAAAAGTTCACGTCTAACATGTACTATGAGTGTCTTCTTAAAGACAACAAAGTCAGGTCTACTTTTGATTGTATTTACTATATGGTAAACACGTTAACCTTGATGGAATTGGTCTCAATTTATATTTCATAAAGATCAAGATTAGAACATTATTTCTCAATCTACTCATTTCTTACAGAATGTCTTCTAAAAGATGTAAATTAGCACATGTTAACTGCATTCAGTAAGACACTAGAACAAGTTATCCAGGGCCCTACCCAACCTGATACAGTGCCTTCAGGGATGGGGAATCTACGACTTTTCTGGGTAATTAGCTCCAATGCATTGCCATTCTGAGTAAAAATTTTCTCCCTCAGATCTAATATAAATCTCCTTTATTTCAAAACTATTCCCCTCACCACATCACGATCAGAGTGTATAAAAAATCTGATTATAAAATTTCTTTGAGTACTGGAAGGTATCTTAGTTTCAGAGTGACTGGCATGTTGTTATGTTTTGGTTCTAGTAGTAAAATCATGTTGATAACACATCAATATATATGTAGATGCTGCTAAGTGGTGTTGCACAGAGCCAAGGAGCTGGGAGGGAACAGAATTAGGACAGCTGACTTAACCTGGCCGAATGGATATCCTATAGCATATGACACCATGTAGAAGGACTTCTGAAGGGGGGTGGAGGCTTGTCTAATTCTCTTCTCTGGCTCAGGGGATTAGTTGGGTATTAGTCAGTGAGTGGTGAGCAATTATTTGTTTCGTTTCAACCCAGGAATTCATTTTTTGTGTGTTTTGTTTGTTTGTTCCTCCTACATTGGAAAGGGGAGCAGTGAGCAAACAACTGTGTGGTGATTAGCCACCTGCCAGATTAAACCACAATAGTCATTTTGTGGAGTGACCTCTTGGCCACTGGAATTGGAGAAAATGCAGAATGTATCACAGAAGTTAGAGCAACCACAGGAGTCATCGCAGGAGTAACCACTTGGCTCATTGTGAGGATTGGGGTGACAGCAGAGTCTGTTGCAGTGCTCAGAGCAAGACTTGCTTCAATGATTAGAGCTGTGGTAGGGTCTAGAACAGGAGTTGTTATCAGGTCAAGACTAAACCCTGGGGAAGTGCCACTCAGAACTAGCCTTCATCTGGAAGCTAGTCATCAACCACCGTAGATCCATTGACTACAACCCTCTGGCTATCACCATCCAAAAAACTCTTTATCTAACAAGAAGTCCAGCCTTCAAATCTATATCTCTCCAATTTAAAGATGAGGATATGATTCAGGACCACATCAAAAACCTTGCACAAGTCAAGGTATACACCATCAGCTGCCTTTCACCAGTGCCATCACACAATCACGGAAGACCAACAGATTGGACGGGCACGATTCGCCCTTGGTAAAGCCATGCTGAGCATCTTGGATCTTGTCATTTTGTATGTGCCTTAACATACTTACCTGGAAGATCTATTCCATTATCTTCCCAGACACACCAATGAGGCTTTCCAGGCTGTATTTACCTCAGTATTCCTTTCTTGAAAACAGAAATCACAGAATCATAGAATTATAGAATGGTTGAGTTGGAAGGGACATCAAGGATCATCAAATTCCAGTACTCCTGCCACAGGCAGCTTTGCCATCTGCTAGATCAAGTAATAGATCAGATTGCTGAGGGCCCCAACCAACCTGGCCTTAAATACCTCCAGTGATGGGACATCCACAACTTCTCTGGGCAGCTTGTTCCAGCACCTTACCACTATTTCAGTAAAAATTTTCCCCCAATATCTAATCTAAATCTCTCCTTCTTTAGTTTGAAATTAGTCCATCCTGATGTATCAGTATCTACTCTTGTCAATACTCTTCTTCCCATCTATAATATCCTGTAAAATATTGGAAAGCTGAAATAAGTTCTTACCACAGCCTTTGTTTTTTTCCATGCTGAACAAACCCAGTTCATTCAGACTGTTTACAGGAGAGATGCTCCAGTCTTTTGATCATCTGTTGCTCCATCATCAGCTAATTCATCTGACAGCCATGACTTTTCAAATTCTTGGGAGAATGGCTTGGCAGCCACATCAGCCACCTCCTTCATTGTCTATGAAGCATGTCATCAGGCCCCATAAACTTAAACAAATTTAGTTTCACGAGGCCATCTTGGACTTGCTTTTCTCTTACAGTGTGAGAGATTTTGCTCCTTCAATTCCAGTCTAGAATTTAAGGGACAGGAGAGATACTGGAAGACTAGCTTCCAAAGAACACCAAGAAAAGAACTTGCTGAGTACCTCAGCCTTCTCCTGTCTGTTGTAGCCTGTTCTCTTCGGTGTGTCCCTTCTGACCAATGTACTTATGAATCCCTTCTTATTTTCCACATCCCTTGCCAAGTGCAATTCCATTTATCTTGAATTTCTCAATCAAATCTCTGCATGTCCCTATGTCATCAACATATTATTTTCAGACCACATGGCCCTACGTCCACTGCTTATACGATGGAACCATCTTAGAACACAATTTTGTGTCTATATCACTCAGCTATGTGATACCTTAACATTCAGCTATTAGCAATGCATAAAATCATCAGCTTCTCTCTTATACTTTCTATATCCTAATTGTGTGATAGAACTTCATTATTTTAACAACCAGTAAAGTGACACTAACTCTAGATTGGAGCATGGCAGCTGTTTAACTGTGAGTAACATCAAAGTAAATTGTCACATAGGAGGAAATAAAGAAGAATATTGTAAAGAACTGAAAATGAAGGGAACATTTTATATAGCGAGAATGTAATTATTCAATTGGAATTTTGCCAGATCATCGGACTTCTTTCCCTGATCGTGCAAGAGTAGAAAAATGTGATAGATTTCTAATGACCAAAAACGGTCAAAACCCTTAGTTTTACATCCCATCTATCTAAAAGGATTTTGGTTGCACAAAGCTATTCACATTCTGAACCACTTAAAAAGGTGAGCTCCTATATAATTGGAATTTTAAAGGAGTTCATGTTGTGTTTATGGAGCAATCACTACTAAATGATTTCATTTAAATTTTTCATAAGCTACACTTTATGAAAAATTAAAAGAAATAGACTCTTCACAAGCCTTCCTAAGAAATAAAGTCTCTTAAAGGAATATATATGCCATCTAATCACATGTATTTTCGAACGTTAAATTTGCTGTATGCAGACAAACAGAGGAGGGCATTAAGGGAGAGAGAAAGAACAGGCACTTTTTCTTGCTCTCTCCAGTGCTTTACATTTAACTGGAAAACTGAAGGCAGACTGCAGCTTACGGTAACATGAAGAAGTTCACATCAGCAAAATCTGTGATGGGTGTGAAACAGCAGATTAGTGTAGGGGAAGGGCTTCTCTTTGTCCTTTCTGATGATACATGATTGCTTTTTTTAAGCCCAAACTGTAAGATTCCTAAGATAAAATAGAGCTTGAGCAATAAGATTTAGACCTAATGGTCACAAATAAAGATTCAGTTCAGAATCTTCAGGATTCTGAAGATCAGCCTTTCTCCAGCTGCATTATTTCAGTGGATATATCAGCTGGAAAATGAGTGATGGATCTTTTCCAGGGATGTTAGGAGAGCATATAGCAAAAGCCTGAAGCTGTGGTCTTCCAGAGAACAACAGTTAATTACTCACAGTGTTTTGTCAAGACTGTCTCTGGACATGTGCAATTTGAGAACTTTTAATTCAAATGATGTCTGAAGCTATTGCTGAGTGGAGTTTTATGAACTGATAAACAATAAACACCATTAAAATTGCAACAGAAATGTCTAAAATATTTTCAGCATCCAATTCACATAGCTTTATTTCTGTAAGTTATCCTGCAAATCCCAAACCTGCAGGAGAACTATAGAGCTATCAAAAAGCTGTACTGTTTGATGTGAAGTTTCACTTTTAAATACACAATTCTTTTCTGTTTTCCATTGGATTTATTGAAAGTAATAATAATAATAATAATAATAATAATGATAATAACTAAAATTTTTGGAGATTCATTGAAATCTGTGGAGGAAAAATATAATTATTTGAGAAATCCTTCAAAATGAAAAAAAAAAAAAAAAGTGACTAATTAAAATGAATCTAGTTTGATTCCATTTGTAATAATTCTAGTTTGATTCCATTTGTAATAATTAAAAATAGATGAGCTTAAGACAGGTAATAAAGGAACAGTTTTAGAAAGTTACATGATTATTACAGTGAGGTTTCACCATGCCATCTTTCAACAGCAACCACAGTGAAGTAGAGAGATTCTTCTCAAAATTGTTAGATACAGTTAAACTTCTACCTGCCCTTCTGTCAGAGTTTGAACTAGCTGAACTTCTAGTCATGTCAGCTCAGATGAAGTTGTAATTTCTTCGCTGAAACTAAGGCAAATTTCATACAAGAGCTGTACCTTTGTAGGAAGATTGCAACAGATGTGCTTAGAAAACTTCCCAAAGATCTTTGAAAAATGAAACTGTAGTCAATCAGTCCTTTACCTCTACAATATTATCCTATTGCAGCTGGCACTATGAATTGAAAAGTGTATCCAGATGAATGCTACATGAAAGAAGATGATCACCAGACCAATTCCAACAGCTGCTGAGCTACTTCTGTTTTGCAAGGACAGGTGTTTTCAAGAGTTCACCTCCTTCCTTTGGAGTTGATGCTGAAATCACTGAAGTCAGATGAGGTCAAGGCCTTCCTCTCAATATTTCTGCAAGGCTTTGAAGCTGGACTACTAATGATCTAATAACTACTCTGTCAGCAGTCATCTTGGACACTTATCTATATGTCCTAGCTTCTCATTAGCTGTTCACAACACAAAATCATAGAATGTTTTGGATTGGAAGGAACATTAAAGGTCACCTAGTCCAAAATCCCCTGTTGTGTGCAGAATTGTCATATACTTGATCAGATTATCCAAAGCCCCATCCAATCTGGCCTTGCTAATCCTTCAGGGATGAGACATCCATAACTTCTCTGTGAAATCTGTTCCAGTACCTCATTACCCTCACAATGGAGAATGTCTTCCAAATATCTAGTCTAAATCTACCTCTTTCACACTACTACCCTTTTCCATACTAACTCTGTGTGGAGGCCCTTGTAAAATGTCTCTCTCTATCTTTATTGTAAGATACCTTTTAAAGTTGAAAGGCTGCAGTAATGTCTCCCTCTAGCCTTCTCTTTACCAAGTTAGACAGTCCCAGTTCTTTCAGGCTTTTGTTGTTGTTGTTGGTTGCTTGTTTTGTAGGAGAGATATTCCAGTTCTCCACTCATTTTTTTGGCTTTAGATCAGTGTTAATAGGTCAATGTTTCTCTTGTGCTGGAAACGCCAGAACTGGATTAAGTACTCCAGGTAGGGTATCACTAGAGTGGAAGAGGAGGAGAAAATCACTCCTTTATCCTACTGGCGTTGCTACTGTTGATGCAGCCCAGGATACAATCTTTTTCCTTTTTTTCTTCCCTTTTCCCTTTCCTTGCTTTTCCTGCCATGTCTTTTTCCTTATGTTGCCTTTCACTACACTTCACTCCATTTATTGATAAATTGTGGTGATCTGTTAGAAATAATACATATTTTATTTTTAGTCTGAAAAACTATTATTCAAAATACTGGATTCTGAAATTTTTGGAAGAATTGGTCTGTATAGTTATCATCACAATTTTTTATACATGACTTTCCCCTTTTTGATGGGTCTTCACTGATATGTAGATGAAAGTCAGGCACAACTGAAATCCTTCGAAAGTACTTTGCCAGATAGATCAGCCGAAGATGTTCATTGTGTTTACGTCTGCATATAAACACTCATGCACACACTTATACACAAAAAAATTGCTGAATTCAATCACTTGCAGGCAAAGATTTTTTATCAGTTCCTCATTATTTCATTACTAATTAAATTGGTCAGTACTTAATTGTGTTTCCAGTGGAAAATAAAGTAGTTTAAAACCCTTGATCATTTGTATTTTAAGAGACAGGGTTTTTTACTATTTGGAATATTGCAACTTTTATTTGATGAAATTTACTATTAACATATTTTCATAATCTTCTCAGCCTAGCAACAGCAGGAGTAAAAGGTGTGAGGGGCATGCAATATTCATGAAATTAAGGAGAGTTGAGATGAAAGGGAGTTCCATTAGGGAGACCAAGTGTGACAATATGACACATATTTGCATATTTTACACTTTAAGTCTTTTCAGCACATCCAAGTTGATATATGGATGTAAACATGCATTGCCAGTTTTTAGCATATTATAAGCCCTCAAGACTTTGCATGCATTTTAATATGTTTCATTATTGCTGTAGATTTTAATTTCGAATCTGCACAGCTTTGATGGAAGAAAGCTGGAAGTCAAAGCATCTGGCCTCTGCTTCAGGCAAGCACATCCTTTTCCTTGAACAATTTTTGTAGAAGCAAATCTATTTATTTGTGTGTGTGCTGGAGATATATGTGAGCACACAAGAAGTGAAAAATGTGACTCACTGATATATGCTCTGAAATGAAGGAAAGGAGAGGAGAGGAGAGGAGAGGAGAGGAGAGGAGAGGAGAGGAGAGGAGAGGAGAGGAGAGGAGAGGAGAGGAGAGGAGAGGAGAGGAGAGGAGAGGAGAGGAGAGGAGAGGAGAGGAGAGGAGAGGAGAGGAGAGGAGAGGAGAGGAGAGGAGAGGAGAGGAGAGGAGAGGAGAGGAGAGGAGAGGAGAGGAGAGGAGAGGAGAGGAGAGGAGAGGAGAGGAGAGGAGAGGAGAGGAGAGGAGAGGAGAGGAGAGGAGAGGAGAGGAGAGGAGAGGAGAGGAGAGGAGAGGTACTTGATGTAAAGATTTGTCTACTGAGTCAAATCTATGCCCTAGATCAGCTTACATGATCTGACCCTGTTTGACCAGGTAGATTGGACCAGCTGATCTTCAGAGATCTTCCACCCTTAATATTTCTGTCATTTATTTACAGAAGCTATTGTATAAATTTATTAACATCTAGTTAATGATTTAATAATATAAGATGATCACATATTTCTGAATCGTGATTAAAAAAAAAAACAAAAAACCATATAAGCATAGAATGTCTTGTGTAGCAAAGAACCATATTCAACAAATCCCTTCTGTGAGTAAGGTTGTCATCCACTACATTAAACAGCCACTAAAAACAACCCAACCCCACATGAATAAAACACTGCCACTCCACTAAAATCTAACCGAACAAAAGACAACCCCCACCATCAACAGTAATCACCCCAATCTTTCAAAAATCAATAAATCCCCCCAAAACTACCTCCACACAAACCACAAAAACAAAACCTAACCCATACCTCATTACCCGTCAATCCCCTCATGCCTCAGGATAAGGGTCTGCCGCTAAAGATACTGAATAAACAAAAACTGCCAACATACACCCAAATAAATTACCAAAAACTACCAAGATACCCCCCATTAAAGTTCACCTCAAACACCTGTCCACATGGGATATCTACAAATAGTCTAGTCTTCCAATCCACATCTCTCCAATTTAAAAATGGGGATGCAGGAGCACATCAAAAGTCTTGCACGAGTTCATATACATGACATCAGTTACATTTTTGGGTTTATCAGTAACATCACTCCATCACAGAAGACCAACCAAATGGTCAGGTACTATCTGTCCTATGTGAAGCCATGCTGGCTGTCTCAGATCTCCTCATTTCACATGTGTCTTAACATCTCTTCTAGGAGGATGTGCTCCGTTATCTGCCCAGGCACAGTAGTGGGGCTCTCCAGCCTGTAATTCTCCAAATTTTCTGCTCTCCATCCTTTAAAAATTGAAGTAAAATTTCACCTTTTCCAGTTCCATGGGGAATTTGTCTGAGAACCATGTGTGGGTACTGTTAGTCAAATGGAAGCTTGATCCATGTATCACCTTTAGTCACAACGCTGACAAAAATTTGTGCAAGACAGGCTAAGAAGCGTGAGAAGATATAGATAGACTAGGATTTGCAAGGTGAAGACCAGTGCAAAACATATCACTTACATGAAGCAAAGAACATCACAGAATCACAGAATCACAGAATTGTAGGGGTTGGAAGGGACCTCTAGAGATCATCGAGACCAATCCCCCTGCCAAAGCAGGTTCCCTACACCAGGTCCCACAGGTAGGCGTGACTTGAATATCTAAGATATTCAAGTCCAGGCGAGACTTGAATATCTCCAGAGAAGGAGATTCCACAAACCCCCTGGGCAGCCTGTTCCAGCACTCCGTCACCTCACCATATAAAAGTTCTTGTGCACATTCATGCGGAACTTCCTATGCTGCAGCTTATGTCCGTTTCCCCTTGTCCTGTCTCCACGTACCACTGAAAAGAGACTGGCCTCACTCCTATGGCCCCCACACCTCAGATATTTATAAACTTGGATCAGATCCCCTCTCAGTCATCTTTTCTCAAGGCTAAATAGACCCAGTTCACTCAGCCTTTCTTCATAGGGGAGATGCTTCAGGCCCTTCACCATTTTTGTGGTCCTCCGCTGGACTCTTTCCAAGAGATCCCTGTCTTTTTTGTACTGAGAAGCCCAGAACTGGATGCAGTACTCCAGATGAGGCCTTACCAGGGCAGAGTAGAGGGGGAGGATCACCTCCCTAGACCTGCTGGACACGCTCTTTTTAATGCACCCCAGAATGCCATTGGCCTTTTTGGCCACAAAGGCACACTGCTGGCTCATGGCCAACCTGTCATCCACCAGGATGCCCAGGTCCCTCTCTGCAGAGCTCCTCTCCAGCAGATCATCCCCCAGCATACTTGTGTCAATATTTATACATTATACATATATATATGTACACATATATATTAATGTTTTTCAAGATAATCTTACTGTAGTTAAATAATCTCAAGTGCCGTGTGTGACCCCTTCTATTAAGTCCTGCTCTTTTCACTTTGAAACTCATTCAATCCAACTAAAACCAGGAGTGATCAAAGACAACTCTAACCAGTTTCTTGTTTATGCACACATTTATTCATGCAAACATATAAATATAAACGAAGAGAGAGAAAGAAAAAACAATAGCATAGCAGCTGCATTCTGAACAATGTTCAGGCTATTATATGTATTGCTGATCTATATTTTCTCTCTTTATATGTGAATCCAGCAGCAATTTTGTATTTGTATGTATTGTATAGTTGTATGTAAAATATGCATTAATACATTTTAGGTATATATATACGTATATGGGAACAAGTATTTGAGAGAGGAAAAGACAGAGGGAAAATGAGTAAAAGACATTAAAACAACATATGCCCTAATATAGTTTTCTTAGGTAATTTTAATCTCTTTGGAAGACGAATGCATTTCTCCTGGGAATAAGTGTTAAAATTCATTGATTGTTCAAGAAGATACTGATGACAATTTGAGATACAGGTAGATTATAATTTATTTTCTCGCTAAGAAATTATAAAGTGTACATGGTCACTGTATCAACAGCCACTATTTTATATAAACGTTGGTAATGACAGATTCTACTAACAAGAGCATGATTTTCTTGCTACTATTATATACAGATTTACTCTTGAAACATTCATAAATTGAATGTTTGAAGAATTGAAAAATTCATAAATGCTATCAGGTCTGTTGAAATTGGAATTTCTATTTGCCTGGATTTTCTCCATGAGAATAGCTAACAGCTCTAGCTTTGTGCTCACTGAGGTATCAGAGGACTGCATCAGTTTGCTATTACCAAAGGAAATCTATGAAAATTTTTTTATATAAATATATACACTGCTACAGTTGTTGACTTACCAAAACTCATTGGAGATGCAGAATATAACAAATGCATTTGTAAAGTATGATTTATTCGTACTCTGTTTCTTTCTCCCAACATCTGTTTATCAATAGCATTTTATTGAAGGTCTCTAATAACAGGTCCAGTTACTCAACAGATACATAAAAAATCCTATTTCTTTAAAATTTACACAGAATGTGACTACAAAACAGAGAGTTATAGAAAGTTATAATGTCCTGCATTTCAACTGGACCTGATGAGCTTGCATTTTAATTGTCAGTATCTAGTTAAGAATTGATAAATGGATTGTTTGTTGATACTTCTAATCTTTGTTATTGTAATTGTCTTAGCCCAGTGACATATTTTTTATGTTTTTTAGTTTTCAGTATTCCATATCATAACATCATGTAGTGCTCTGAAAGTTAAAGTGTTAATGCTCCAATTCCAGTAACCTATTACCCTATACATTTACAGAAGTCATGGGATCTGGCCCTTCTGGGTGAGGCAGTCGCTCTTTTACTGCCTAGCAGTGGGTGCTGGAGGGTGTTTTCTTAGCTGTTGTAAGCTTTTCAGGTTTGACTCGGTTTCAGGAACTCTCTCTCTCCTATCTTATTTGATTTATTAGTCTCAATTTCAATTAGATTGTATTATATTGAGTTACCTTGCATTCCAATATCCCTGTTAGTAAAATAAGTTTTCCTCCATAGATCATTGCCACTGTTTTTTTTTTTCCCCTTCCTGGAGCCCTGTTCCCATCTCCCGATCCCTTTTCCTTTTCTCTTCCCATTTTGTGGGGCCAGGGAGGAGGCCCAAGGGCCTGCTGCCGCCCTGTCATGGGCATAGATCTAGTTAACTCCGTGACACCCAGTCAATCAATGCCAATTTCTCTGAGATTAAATTGACTGTTTAAATTAGAGCTAATAAAAATATTTTTCACTGAAGAAGAAGAAAATTAAATTTGTGAGAATATTGTTAATATCTAAGAATAGTTAGATTTGCTCAAAAGGAACATACTTGTATCTTAGAAATAGATAACAGTGATATATATATTAACTCTTAACTGGTACAATAATAACAAAATGCAATTTAAGTTTCTAATGCTCATCACACGTTTTAGAATTTAGTCACACATGAATGCTCTGCATCACATTCAGTCTAATGTATACTCAATTACATGTAATCAAATCAATATAACTAAACAATCACGAAGTCTTACTTGCACATGCTGTTAAAGTTTGTTCCAACCTGTGTCTGAATTTAGTGAAAAGGAAAATTATTTTACACACTTGTAATGTAACTTATATATTCATACAATTGAAGATGGACTTTGAACAGCTGAGAGTGGTGTTTGAACTGTCCAGGACATTCATAGGGAGACTCCCTGGGGATTCAGTACTGAAGGGTGAAGAGGTCCAGGAAGATTGGTCACTCCTCAAGAAGGGAGTCTTAAAGGTGTAAGAGCAGATTATGCCTCTGTGCCGCAAGATGCATAGGTGGGGAAGAAGACTGGTGCAGATGAACAGGGAGTGTTTCCTGTGAGGCTCCAGGAGAAAAAATAATCTACCTCCTGGGGAAGAAGGAATGGACAACTCAACGCGGGTACAAAGTTGTTAGTATGTGCAGGGTGAAAATTAGAAACGGAAAAGCCCATCTTGAACTCAACACTGTATTGGGGTAAAACAAAACAAGAAGTTTGTTTACAAATATATTAACTGTAAGAAGATGGCTAAGGAGAATCTTCATCCTTTACTGGATGTGCTAGAGAATGTGAGCAGTGAGGATAAGCAGAAGAAGTTCTCAGTGCCTTCTTTACATCTGTCTTTAAAAGGCAGATGAATTGTCCGTGGGGTACTCTTACCCTGACATGAATATCTCAGATGAGAAGAATAACCCCCCCAAGATTCAGATGGAAACAGATGAAAACATGGACACCTGCTGCTCCACCTGGACAGCCACAAGTCCATGATGCTGGATGAGATCCACCTGAGGGTGCTGAGGGAGATGGCAGAGTTGATAGCCAAGACACATCTATCAGTATTCCTGGTCAACTGGACAGATTTTGGAGGATTTTAAGATTGGACTGGATTGTTTTACAGGTCTTTTCCAACCTTGAGTCTATGATTCTGATTCTATATTTGATAGATACTTGATATTCAATATTTGATAGATATTTGATGCATACAGTCCATACAGTCCATAGTACTTGATACTGAAAATGAAAAATAAACATTTTTCTCCAGATGAAATCAACAGTAAGAAGATAGGTGCAGCAGATCATATTTTGTCTTGAGTATCTATTAATTTGGGGGAATTCCTGCTATATTTCTACATAAAAGCCTTCTAGAAAAAAATAGGATTGGGATTCATGTAATCTAATTCCAAATACATACAACATGATGTCTGTATCTGACTGCATTGTTTGAAAACTCTAATGAGTAGATATAGAAGCATGACTAAAGGAAGTAAGTTCATATACTGTAGATCCCTACCTTAGGATGAGATGAATTATGTTTTCTTATATCAAGAATCTTATGATGGCAACCTCACATTCAAATTCAGTAGATTAGAATCACAGAGTCACTGAATGTTTGAGGTATGAGGGGCCTACTTAGGATTACCCAGTCCAAACCTTGTGCTTCAAGCAGAGTCATCTAGAGCATATTGTCCAGGATCTCATTCAGAAGAGCTTTGAATATCTCCAGAAAAGACTCTACAGCCTCTCTGGATGATCTGTTTAAGTTAAACTGAAGCACCTTATTGCTCCCTGAAAGAAGGCAAACAACAATTTTCAAATGAAGATTTTGTGAAAATATTCAAAAGGCCATTTTAATCTGCATTTTAATGCTTTTTATGTATTTTTAATTTTTAATTCCCTTCTCCTGTTCACTCCTCCCCTCTCCTTTCTCCCCTCCACCCCTCCCACCCAATTAGGGAAAGGCTCTGAAGCAGTCCAGTGGGAAAAATGAAAGCTGCAGAGTTGAATTCAACCCAAAATGTTTTTATGCTGCTTCTTACCTAGTCTTCATGAAATGAGCAAGAAGTTGAATTCTGCTCTGCTGTTGAGCGTGCCTTTCCTAACATTCTTCATTTTTAATACAGACACAGCTCTATGAATTCCTGTACCTTCATTAGGCTCACATCCATTCTATTTATTTCATCTTGTTCAAGATTACAGCTTCAAGTAGTGATTTTTTTGGCAGGGAAAGATTTGTGCTTAGCAAGTTGATATTCTGTAACAGATGAAATTCCCAATCTCAGGTTACACAAAACAAGTATAAACAGTTTCAAAATGTGCCATTCCATATTACAGCTGCAGTGGCACCTTTATTTTTAGTCCATTCTTATAGCACTCTGATGCTTCTAAATAGGTAATACTATATGATCATAAGCAGGTAGTGTAATTCAAAGGGAAGCGATAAGGGCTGCAACTAAGAACATTAAAGATATAACTCTTGAAACTTCATTATATTTTAATGATTGAAAATAGCTTTAACAAACATTTGAAGCAGGAGAAGAAAACTGACTGTCTATAATGTTAATGCATTGTAAGTTTCACTAAAACGTCTCTAAATATTTCACGGATATGAATTACTTAGTCCTAAGTTGCATCTCTGGATGTGACACTGACAGAATGCTTTAGTTGACAGGAGATTGAGTTACTGAGAAAGTATGTACAGTAGTGCTGAGATGCCAAAATGGAAATATCTAAGTGCCTAACCCAGACTTTCAAGACATACTGCTTTATAGTAAATATTCCTATGTGCTTTTAACCCTTTTTTCAACAATATAAGAACTCGCAAATCGAAAGGAACACTTTATCTCCAAAATATTAATGGGATGAGTTAGAGTCATAGAATAGCATGTGTTGGAAGAAGCCTCCCCAAATGGGGCCTGGAGTTGTGCCTTCCTCAGTCCCTTCCTCAATTACTTCGATTTTTCCAGCCCTCTGATCATGATCATAACCTTCCTCTGGATCCACTCCATCCAGAGAAGAAGGGGAAAATTACCTCCCTTTCCCTACTGAGCACCCTTCTTTTGTTGCAGTCTAGGATGTAGTCTGTCTTCTGGGCTGCAAGAGCGTACTGCTGGCTCATATTCAGCTTTCCATCAGGACCCCCTTCTTTGCAATGCTGCTCTTCTCCCAGTCAATTCAAGTACATATCTGGAATTGCCCCTACCCAAGTGCAACACCTTGCACTTGACTTTGCTGAACTTCATTATACCCTTGTGGGTCTGCTTCTCAAGTCTGGCCAGGTTCCTCTGAATGGCATCCCTTTCTTCTATTGTCTCAACTACACCACTCACCTTGGTATTGTCAGCAAACTTGCTGAGGTTACATTCAGTGTCAGAGTCTAATGAGTTGATAAAGATGTTGAATAGCATTGTCCCAAAAAAATGGCCCCTGGAGGATACAGCTCAAGACTGACCTTCACCTAGACATGGATCCATTAATCATAACCCTCTGACTGCAACCATTCAACCAATTTTTTACCTACCATATAGCCCAGACTTCAAATGCTTATCTCTTCAATTTGTAGACGACAATATGATATAGCATGATGCCAAAAGCCTTGCACAAGTCCAGATAGATGGCATCAGCAGCTTTTTCTTTATTCATTAATGTTGCCACTCCATCATAGATGGCAGACTGATCAGTAAGGCATGATCTTCCTTTGATGAAGCCATGCTGGCAGTCTCAGATCACCTCCTCATCTCACATGTGTCTTAATATCTCTTTTGAAATGATCTGCTTCATGATCATCCCAGGCAGAAAGGTGAAGATCTCCAGCCTGTGGTTTCTCAGGTCCTGCTTTCTTTTTTTAATAATGGTAATGAAGTTTCTCTTTTTATTATTATTTTTTTTTAACAACTTTTCAAATATGATGGAGAG
This sequence comes from Tympanuchus pallidicinctus, assembly GCF_026119805.1. Lineage (NCBI taxonomy): Eukaryota > Metazoa > Chordata > Aves > Galliformes > Phasianidae > Tympanuchus > Tympanuchus pallidicinctus. Next base: position 18,773,169 of record NW_026294813.1, on the reverse strand, counting down.
TGGATTGGCAACCCGTCAGCCAGTTACTTCAGGACCCTGGGATGCATATCATTCTTGCTTTTACAGACTTGTCTATCCTCAGTGTTGTGAAGTGGCCTCAGATTTACTCTTCTCTTACAATGGGATGGATTTTGCCAAACATTAGGCCAGAAAGTAGACTAGAAACCTTGCTCAGGATCACACAGATACTTGAAATTGGCTTAACTCTTTTGAATACCTTTATTGTCATGTCTCGCCAAACTGGATTTGAAAATCAATCTCAAATCAAAACTTTGAGACCTTCTCTTACCTCCAGTATTATAATTTGGTTTATTATCTGTATAATATAATTGTATTGTGCTAATCTAGACTCAATGCTGCAAAAATTCAGACTAGAAAAAAGCTTTTTTTTTTTTTTTTTTTTTTTTTTTTTTTTTTTTTTTTTTTTTTTTTGCTTTTTTTGATACCAATGATGGCAATAAACTGGTATTTTTGTAGATTAATTTATTCCAGAAATGTTTAAAATGTTTAGGTAGAAATATTCCATATATATATATATATTCTAGTTCAAATAGAATTAATTCAGGGAAGTACTATGACTTCTCTTACAAAGGAGGTCAGATGAGATACTCACAATGGTCCCTTCTGGCTTCTTAATCTTCGATTCTACAAAGGTATAAGAATCTCTTTCAGGAAATAAATGTGATGGTAACTGTCTATAAATACTTTATAACATGAAATTGCTAGAGGAACTATTTAAGATGGCTAATGATAGTATTACAGGGAATAACGTCCTCAAACTAAAAAGTCCAAGGTAGAATATTTGAAAAAGACAGCATTTTCTAGAGTTGAGGTCAATTGCACAATGGAGTAATTTGCAAAGTAGAGCTCTATAAAAAGAGTTGTGCAAGAAGAGAGTGAATAAAAAATGTGATTAGTATATGAAATAAGTCTATTCTAAAGTTGCATAATTCAAAATTAGGTAGTTCAGAAAGTCATCCTTAAGTTTTAATTACTGGCTTTAAATAACATTTGTAAGTTTCTGGATTTTAGTTGGTTCTGTTTTTTTCTGAGGATTCACTAGAAAATATTTTACCAACCAATATGTTCTTATTTAGAATGTAATTATTCCACTTGACATAGAACAGATCTTACTTGGGACTTTGTGCTTTTTTGTGACTTTGTTGCTTTGTTACTCAAAACTGAATATGTTTCCCTTAGAAAGATACTTTCGGAGATAGATACTTAAGCACCCATTCTTCCCTCTCAGCGCAAAGTAACTTCAAAATCCAAAGTTGCATATACATATAGAGGAGGAAAGATGACATTGTTTATAACTGAAGCCATGTTTTTTGTGATTCCCTTTAGCTACTTTTTTTTTTTTTTTTGCACAGGAAAGTGGTTTGTCAGGGCTTTGCACACGTTCTTTGTCTAAAGGAGCCTCATTACTGGCCTCCACAGAGACAAGGGAGGTGGAGAAGGATGACAAGGTTTGCATTAATTGCACAGCTATCTGTTGTTCCAGGGGCCATTCAAGCATATAATAACTTAAGTAGAGTTTCAGTGAGTTGGAAGCTCTGGCTTTTTGTAATGTTTTGGCAAGCTGATTTCTTATTATAGCACAGTTGGTATTTCTTTTTAAAGTCTTGACAGAAAGCTGCAGGTGGCCACATAGCATTTTTCCTGCTAGAAATATATTTGCAACATTCCATTAGTCAGGAACGAAGTCAACTAGCACAACTGGATTTCAGTATGCTAAAATTCTTTATAGAGGTCATCTCAAACAGTGGAGTTCAGATGTGAATCTACCTGTGAATTATCCAAAAGAATGGGGATAGCTAGTGATTGCTTTGGTCTATTAATTAGCGATAGTGACAGCTGGGAAATTCAGCTCATATTATTGATCAACAAAATTTACCATGATAACCTTCAGTAAATTCAGCGGCATTAGGTAGAGTTTTGCACCCTCTTTATTCTTTCTGCATACTTACCACAGGCAAATTTTCCCAAGTTACCCAAAGATTTGAGTTAGTGTGTGTATTCATTCCTGTTTTAAAAATAATCTTTATGTTAAACTGTCTGTTTCCTCAACTTGAAAATTGGGACAACTCTATGCAAGAATATATGATATTCAGTGAAAGTCTTGTTCTATGATGATATTAAATTAAATAATAAGAGTGTCCCTGATGTTAAAGGTTGTCACAGAGTTGACCAGATCAATCTACATCCGTGACAGGGGCAACAGGCCTCTGCCTTCCCCCCCCCACCCCAGTGCCACAAAAAATGGGAAGGAAGGAAGGGAGGAAAAGAACAGCGGCAACAATCTATGGAGGAAAACTTATTTTACTCTAATATCAGAATACAAGATAACACAATATATACAATTCAATTGAAATTGAGATTAATAAATCAGACAAGATGAGAGAGAGAGAGTTCCCGGGACCGATTCAAACCTGAAAAGCTTGGAACGGCTAGGAAAGCACCCTCCAGCACTCACTGCAAGGCAGCAAGAGAGCGCCCTCCCCCACCCGGAAGGGCCAGATCCCGTGACTGCTGTAATGTACAGGGATAGGTAGCTGGGATTGGGGCAGTGACACTTCAATGCCCCGTACACTACATGATGTTTTGATGTGGAATACTGAAACCCAAAAAACAAAAAACATAGAACCATGACAAAGGTGTCTAAGAATTTCAGATTATGGTATTTTCTTATTGTTCAAATTACATTTTTTTGGTCAGTATACACGAAGAAAACAAAATATAAAATAATATGGGAAAATTTAACATGAGAGGAAACTGCTTGATTTTAAATACATTAAAAAATAAGTTCATTTTAATGTCTATATCAAGACAATCGTAATTTTTTAATCTTGAGGACAAAAAATCAGTTACTTTTTCAACCCTTTTCCTCTATCTTTCTCAAGAGGAAGGTGAGAAGGTCAGATCCTATTTTGGATGTGCAGTAACTGGCTGGTGCAGTAACACCAGCCATCATCTTCTTCTAGTGGGACTGAGAACCATAGGATTAGTTAGAAAAGTTTATAAGTTACCTATATTTTTAACATACCACAGAACAGCCCATATAATAAGAGAGTTATTATGCAGTGTTACTGTCCTCTATGGAAAGCAAAAAAATAGAGGTTAGGTCATAGTCCTTACTCCTTAGACTAGATTTGTATGTTTTATTCTACTTCAGCCTTTGGTATCTGAAGTCCAAAGCAAGGAATCACTGACATGTTTGAAGTTAAAAGCATGAGACAGAACTTCATTCACAATTTTCCCAAGCAGATGAAGTACACAAAATGATATTTCTAAGATTTAGAAAAAGAAAAAAAAAAAAGGTACCCATTATTAAATGTAAAATTAAATGATCATTAAGCCAAGTTTTTTGTTTCATTGTTTATTGTTTCAATTGTATCTCTGCAAATTAGCAGTTTAAGTTGTGAGAAATCTTTTTTTTTTTTTTTTTTTTTTTTGTTATTGCTGTTGTTGCTATGACAATGCATGTATATATATAAATTGATTAAGTAGTAAATAAATAAATAATCTGCAGTGAGACATTATACTCATCTTTGTCAGATAATACTGCTACTTGAGTGCAAAATAGGACCAAAGATCTGGATTGCTGTTAAAGAAATATTCAGAGAATCATAGAATCAGTTGAGCTGGGAAGAATCTTTAACACCATCGAGACCAACTATCCTGCGATGAGCAGGATATCTACAACTTGATGTTTGTGGTCGAGGTTTCTGTGAGCCTGGTTCTCCAGACTTTGAATGTCTCCAACGACGGGTTATACATTTCCTTTCCCTTTTCAGTTCATCATCCTTAAAAAAATTCTTCCTTCTATCTAGTCATCAAGAGTGACTTGGTGACTAAGTCAGCCAGTTTCCTCAGGACTCTGGGATGCATCTAATCAGGATTCATAAAATTATTTATGCTCTTTAACATATATTTGTGCTCTTTAACATCTTTATTAATGACATCAATGACGGAATTGAGTGCACCATCAGCAAGTTTGCTGATGACACCAAGCTGAGTGGTATGGTTGACACAGTAGAAGGAAGGGATGCCATTCAGAGGGACCTCAGCAAGCTAGAAAGGTGGGCCCCTGTGTGAACCTGATAAGGTTTAACACGGCAAAGTGCAAAGTTTTGCACTTGGACCGGAGGAGTTGTTGGAGAGAGTCCAGAAGAGGGCCAGGAAGATGATCAGGAGACCGAAGCACCTCCCCTATGAAGACAGGCTGAGGGACCTGGGCTTGTTCAGCCTGGAGTAAAGAAGGCTGTGGGGTGACCTCATTGTAGAGTTTCAATACCTAGAGGGAGTCTACATACCGGAAGGGAATCAACTCTTTGAAAGACAGGGGAAATGATTTTAAGTTGAGGGAGGAGAGATTGAGATTGGATGTCAGGGGGAAATTCTTTACAGAGAGTGTGGTGAGATGCTGGAACAGGCTGACCAGAGACGTTGTGGATGCCCCGTCCCTGAAGGTGTTCAAGGCCAGGCTGGATGGGGCTCTGGGCAGCCTGATCTAGTATTAAATGTGGAAGTTGGTGGCCTTGTATGTGGCAGGGGTGTTGAAGATGCATGATCTTTGAGGTCCCTTCCAACCCTGGCCATTCTGTGATTCTCTGATTCTGTGTAATTATGAATGTTCAGGTTCCTCAGGCAGCTGTGAACTTGATCTTTGCCTATCATCTCACTGAGCAACCTGTTCCAGTGCCTCACCAACTTCATTGTAAAAAACTTCTTCCTTATATCCAGTCTGAATCTACTCTCTTTTAGTTTGAAACCATTTCCCCTTGTGCTATTAAAATGTGTTAAATGTGTACGCAACATCATAGTAGATAGGAAGGGGGAGGGGGATAAAGCTAGGCATGCTAGAGAGCAGCCTGGGGAAGTGGTATTGGGATTAGGTGAGAGGCAAGGGGCTCAGCTGAGGTGCGTCTACACTAATGCACGCAGCATGGGCAACAAACAAGAAGAGTTGGAAGCCATTGTGCAGCAGGCAAACTATGACCTAGTTGCCATAACGGAAACGTGGTGGGATTGCTCCCACGATTGGAGTGCTGCAATGGATGGCTACAAACTCTTCAGGAAAGATAGGCAAGGAAGGCGGGGTGGTGGTGTGGCTCTCTATGTTAGGGAATGCTTTTATGCTACTGAGGTTATGACCGGGGACGATAATGTTGAATCCCTATGGGTAAAGATCAGAGGAAGGGCTGACAAGACAGGCACCCTGGTGGGCGTCTGTTATAGACCTCCAAATCAAGATGAAGAAACAGATGAGGTATTCTATAAGCAGCTGGCACAAGCTGCACAGTCGCCTGCCCTTGTCCTCATGGGGGACTTTAACTTCCCTGACATATGCTGGGAGTACAGCACAGCACAGAGGAAGCAGTCTAGGAGGTTTCTGGAATGCGTAGAGGACAACTTCCTGATACAGCTGGTCAGAGAGCCCACGAGAGGAACTGCCCCACTAGACCTGCTGTTCACAAACAGGGAAGGTTTGGTGGGAGATGTGGAGGTTGGAGGCTGTCTTGGGCAGAGTGATCATGAAATGATAGACTTCGTGATTCATGGTGGAGCCTGGAGGGGGAATAGTAAAATTGCTACCTTGGGCTTCAGGAGGGCGGACTTTGAATTGTTCAGGGGACTAATAAGGGGAGTCCCCTGGCATTCAGTCTTAGCGAGTAAAGAGGTCCAAGAGAGCTGGTTGCTCTTCAAGAAGGAAGTCTTAAGGGCGCAGGAGCAGGCAGTCCCCCTGAGCTGCAAAATGAGCCGGCGGGGAAGAAGACCGGCGTGGATGAATAGGGAACTGTTCCTGAGGCTCCGGGAGAAAAAGAGAACCTACCACCTGTGGAAAGAGGGACAGGCCACTCAAAATGAATACAAGGAAGTTGTTAGGATATGTAGAGGTGAAATCAGAAAGGCAAAAGCCCAGCTTGAATTTAACCTAGCCGCTGGGGTGAAAAGGAATAAGAAACTCTTTTATAAATACATTAACAGTAAGAGGAGGACAAAGGAGAATATCCACTCTTTGCTGGATGAGGCTGGGAATGTGACTACTGAGGATAAGGAAAAGGCGGAGGTTCTGAATGCCTTCTTTACGTCTGTCTTTAAAAGTCAGACCAGTTATCCTCAGGATACTCCTCTCTCTGACCTGGTAATCTCGGCTGGGGAGCACACTAACCCCCCTGTGATTCTGGAGGAAACAGTCAGAGACCTACTGCTCCAACTGGACTGCCACAAGTCGATGGGGCCAGATGAGATCCACCCAAGAGTGCTGAGGGAACTGGCGGAGGTGAGAGCCGAGCCGCTTTCCATCATCTGTCAACGCTCCTTGTTGACTGGTGAGGTCCCAGAAGACTGGAGGCTTGCCGATGTGACTCCCATTTATAAGAAAGGTCGTAAGGAGGATCCGGGGAACTACAGGCCTGTTAGCCTGACCTCGGTGCCAGGGAAGTTTATGGAGCAGATTGTCTTGAGGGAGATCACGCGGCATGTGCAGGGTGACCGGGGGATCAGGCCTAGCCAGCATGGGTTCATGAAGGGCAGGTCCTGTTTGACCAACCTGATCTCCTTCTATAATCTAGTGACCCATCTGGTGGATGAGGGAAAGGCTGTTGATGTGGTCTATCTAGACTTGAGCAAAGCCTTTGACACTGTCTCCCACAGCATTCTCCTGCAGAAGCTGGCAGCCAGAGGCTTGGATGGATACACTCTGGCTGGGTAAGGAGCTGGTTGGAGGGCCGGGCACAGAGAGTGGTGGTGAATGGAGTCAAATCCAGCTGGCGACCGGTTGTGAGTGGTATTCCCCAGGGGTCGGTGCTGGGGCCTGTCCTCTTCAATATCTTTATTGATGACCTCGATGAGGGCATCGAGTGCACCCTCAGTAAATTCGCAGATGACACCAAATTGGCTGGAAGTGTGGATCTGCCTGGGGGTAGCGAGGCCCTACAGAGGGATCTGGACAGGCTGGAGAGCTGGGCTGAAACCAATAGGATGAGTTTCAACAAGGCCAAATGCCGGGTCCTGCACTTCGGCCACAACAACCCCAGGCGACGCTACAGGCTTGGGGCGGTGTGGCTGGAGGACTGCGTAGAGGAAATGGACCTGGGGGTATTGATTGATGCTCGGCTGAACATGAGCCGACAGTGTGCCCAGGTGGCCAAGAAGGCCAATGGCATCCTGGCTTGCATCAGAAACAGTGTTGCAAGCAGGAGCAGAGAGGTGATTGTTCCCCTGTATTCAGCACTGGTGAGGCCGCACCTCGAGTACTGTGTCCAGTTTTGGGCCCCTCACTGCAAGAAAGATATTGAGGCCCTGGAACGTGTTCAAAGGAGGGCAACAAAGCTGGTGAGGGGTCTGGAACACAGGCCATATGAGGAGAGGCTGAAGGAGCTGGGAATGTTCAGCCTGGAGAAGAGGAGGCTCAGGGGAGACCTCATTGCTCTCTATAACTTCCTGAAGGGAGGCTGTAGTGAGCTGGGGGTCGGCCTCTTCTCTCGTGTCATTAGTGATAGGACCAGGGGGAATGGCTTCAAGCTATGGCAGGGGAGATTCAGGCTGGACATGAGGAAGTATTACTTTTCAGAAAGGGTGGTCAGGCACTGGAATGGACTGCCCAGGGAGGTGGTGGAATCACCGACCCTGGGGGTGTTCAAGGAAAGACTGGATGTTGTATTGAGGGACATGGTTTAGTAGGAGCTATTGGGAATAGGTGAACGGTTGGACTGGATGATCTTTTAGGTCTTTTCCAACCTTGGTGATTCTGTGATTCTATGATTCTATAAAATATTCTGTTTGAATTGTGATTAGTAACCAGTGATACTTATACCACTCCTCAGCTACAGTAATTAATTATAACATTGCCTATGTCTGATGATTTTCCTTGGAAATGTGCATTTTGATGCACAGAACATATTTTTGGTATGAAGTAATAATGAGTATTTCTGTAAGACAGTGTGAATTCAGCAAAACTTTCTTAAATGGCAAGAGAGAAGGAGAAAAGTATCCTCAGTATACTTTTAAGATTAAGCAATTTCCTATAGTTAAAAGTAAAACAGCTAAAAGATGTGAGATACACAGGTAAAAAAGTGAGTTTATATTGCTGAGACAGAGTAGGTAAAGAGGCAGTTATGCTCTGATGTTTTCCAGATAACACCACTTATCTTTCCTATTCCT